>NC_086006.1:7530681-7837500 GCF_030014385.1 Trichomycterus rosablanca | reverse complement strand
TTTAGCCTGTTGGTTAGATAGCTTGGTGTTGGTGTGTATGTTGGTGAACTGGTGTTTGGTTTGCTGTGTAAATAAGCCGGTCACAATTTCAGGTTAACAACACAGCTAACTAGCTAATCATGGTTCATGCTAGCCGGCTATTTGCGTCGCTAACTAAGTGTTAGTTTGATATTTACTGCGTATCAAGGTGCATACTTTCGTACTCGGTAGTATTCAAGTCAGTATTGCACTAAATGAGTTCGTTTTTGTTTTGACACACTAGTTAGTACGGTAGTATGCGGATTAAGACGCATTGAGAGGGCGTGTTTCATAAGTTGTCCATTTAATCGACTGACCTACCTTTCACTCACGTTCACTGACTGCTAAGTTTATTATATTAAGAATAATTTTTGGCACAGGGCAAGTGGGTTTATATAATTTTGGCTATGATCACTATGGACTATACCAGGCAGTCTTTTGCAGGGCGCTCGCCAGTACAAATCGTGCAAGGGGGCGTCATGGACCAGTGATATATCATAGAGAATCATATCAACATGGACAAGTGAAATCGAAACCATGCTATTGTTATTACTTGTTACACTACGAGAGCATTAAGATCTTATCTTATTTAATTTGACACAATGCGATATCAAGTGTACTAACTGTCAAACAATACGTTATTAAGTTTATTTCGTGTTACCTACATAAGTTACAAGAACACGATGGTCTAGTGAAATGAACCAATGCAAATAAGGAGCAGTCTGTGGCAGGGTAAAAAAGGACAACACAATGTCTATCATTCAAAAGAAAATTTCCAAACCTCACACTTGCCTCACAGCAAGACGGTCCTGGGTTTGATCCCCAGGTTGGGCGGTCCGGGTCGTTTCTGTGTGGAGTTTGCATGTTCTCCCCGTGTCTGCGTGGGTTTCCTCCAGGAGCTCCCACAGTCCGAAGTGGGGTGAATTGGAGATACGAAACTGTCTATGACTGTGTTTGACATTTAACTTGTGAACTGATGAATTTTGTGTAACAAGTAACTACCGTTTCTGTCATGAATGTAACCAAAGTGTGTAAAACATGACGTTAAAATTCAAATAAATAAATAATTTATAGTTAGGTCGGTTATATGGAACACAAGTGGCATAGTGGCACACTGTCATTAAGGAGTTTGGCATTTTCTTTCTGGTTTTTTTTCTCATTTCTTCACAATATTTGCCAGTAGGTGTATGGGTTCTTATAGTTTGTGTAGCTTAGGGACTACTCCTGCTTTTACCATCGTATAATGTTCGAAGTCACAGTGTTCAACTTGGCATACAGTACACTAGACCTGGCTGTGAGACAGCATTTTATTCTTGCATACAAACAAATTTTAAATTAGGTTGTTAAATGATTTCAAAACAGATTATTAGGTTTTGGTTAAAATGGTTTTGACTTAATTTATTCACACCGGATACTTTTAATATGTGTAAGGAATAACACGCTACCAGACTACATGATTAAATAAATTAAAAAAACCAAAGACATTTCAATAACTATGTCCACTGCTTTTAATCATGAGGCTTAAGTGAACATAAGACTAGTTCTCTTACCACAATTGCATCACTTGTGTGATACTATGAAACATTAGCTCTGCAGTTGTGCCTATATACAGGGGTTGGACAAAATAACTGAAACACCTGTCATTTTAGTGTGGGAGGTTTCATGGCTAAATTGGACCAGTCTGGTGGCCAATCTTCATTAATTGCACATTGCACCAGTAAGAGCAGAGTGTGAAGGTTCAATTAGCAGGGTAAGAGCACAGTTTTGCTCAAAATATTGCAATGCACACAACATTATGGGTGACATACCAGAGTTCAAAAGAGGACAAATTGTTGGTGCATGTCTTGCTGGCGCATCTGTGACCAAGACAGCAAGTCTTTGTGATGTATCAAGAGCCACGGTATCCAGGGTAATGTCAGCATACCACCAAGAAGGACAAACCACATCCAACAGGATTAACTGTGGACGCAAGAGGAAGCTGTCTGAAAGGGATGTTCGGGTGCTAACCCGGATTGTATCCAAAAAACATAAAACCACGGCTGCCCAAATCACGGCAGAATTGAATGTGCACCTCAACTCTCCTGTTTCCACCAGAACTGTCCGTCGGGAGCTCCACAGGGTCGATATACACGGCCGGGCTGCTATAGCCAAACCTTTGGTCACTCGTGCCAATGCCAAACGTCGGTTTCAATGGTGCAAGGAGCGCAAATCTTGGGCTGTGGACAATGTGAAACATGTATTGTTCTCTGATGAGTCCACCTTTACTGTTTTCCCCACATCCGGGAGAGTTACGGTGTGGAGAAGCCCCAAAGAAGCGTACCACCCAGACTGTTGCATGCCCAGAGTGAAGCATGGGGGTGGATCAGTGATGGTTTGGGCTGCCATATCATGGCATTCCCTTGGCCCAATACTTGTGCTAGATGGGCGCGTCACTGCCAAGGACTACCGAACCATTCTGGAGGACCATGTGCATCCAATGGCGGTGCCGTGTATCAGGATGACAATGCACCAATACACACAGCAAGACTGGTAAAAGATTGGTTTGATGAACATGAAAGTGAAGTTGAACATCTCCCATGGCCTGCACAGTCACCAGATCTAAATATTATTGAGCCACTTTGGAGTGTTTTGGAGAAGCGAGTCAGGAAACGTTTTCCTCCACCAGCATCACGTAGTGACCTGGCCACTATCCTGCAAGAAGAATGGCTTAAAATCCCTCTGACCACTGTGCAGGACTTGTATATGTCATTTCCAAGACGAATTGACGCTGTATTGGCCGCAAAAGGAGGCCCTACACCATACTAATAAATTATTGTGGTCTAAAACCAGGTGTTTCAGTTATTTTGTCCAACCCCTGTATGTGTGAAAAAATCATTTGGATGTTCTAAATCCTGCCTTTGGCACGTTTATTAAGGCCCTAGTTTCAAAAGCTGTGCCTGTTCGACCATACATAGTGCAAAGTGCAATTTCTTTCACGGTGCAAAAAGCAGAAGTCTCATCATAACCTGTAGCTTTCCTGGAATACAGCGTTCTTCTCCAAATTAGGTCTATGTATTTTTGCAGGAATGAAAGTTGGTGAGGGCACTTGGGTAGTGCAGCAGTCTGATGCACTATGCCAACTTCACTGAGAGTTTCAATGTTCTACAGACACAATTGTGCTTGTATGAGGGAGGGAATGTCATATGTGGAATCACCACATCACTTGCACAGAAACAGTGACCCTGTTTAAGGCAATGGCACGAGTGGTAGAGGATTACAGAGAACCTGACGTGATCCTCTTTGCGATAAAGCTCTGTATAAGGATCTGCCTCGGGTCTGCTAGGCTACTCTGACTGCTTGAGTGTTGTGTTTGCGGCAAGGGTTGCCTGGGCAGTAGGACACTGAAGATGGGTCGCTTGGGGAAAAAGAACAATTAGAAATGGTGATGCAAGTTATGAATTCATTAGGTTCTCCCACCTCGGTTCTGCTAATGGTATGAGGTGTGAGTGTAGGTTCTGTGTAGGTGTGCATAAGAAATTTGCCACTGAGTGGATATGTATAGCAAATCATTTAGCATATAAATCAGTCAGTTTTTTCTTGTTTAGTCGCCTAAGCTTAGAAGGTTGAAGGGAGGATGCCTGTATTTTCAGGGCTTTTCTTGTTTCGACTCATGCGTGTCAAGTATTTGCATGTCTACGTCTTTTTGACATTTCCATTACGCACTCCCTGTTGTAGCGTCATTTCCTTTAAATAAAGGATTTTTTAGCAATGGATGTTAAAAGGACCAGGTACAGAAATGGAATATTATGGCAGTTTTGTAGACATGCTGTCTGCATAAGTGTATGTTACATAATTGTTGGACTTGCTGTGTCAGCATTACACCAGTTGAATCTGTTTTGACATTTAATGACTAATATATTCTGTTTGTCTGCTATCATGAGAGCACCTTCCTTTTGTTTATAGTGAAGCTGTTCAGAAAACCATGTTATAAACTGTTTGGAATCAGATTTAAATTTGATTTGGGTATGTGCAGCAAAGGTCATGACATAACACGGTACAAGGTGCACATACTTTTGCCCGCAGTAAACTGAAACTGTGTTGTGTAGTTCTTGTTTCATACAAAAGGTCGTCACAAACAGATATTAAATTCAAGTACAGACTGGTGACCTGTCAGATTTTATTTTAGTACTCCAATTCTAAGAGTATAAACATAATACACACACACACACAGGTGACTAACAAAAAAATGTTCCGTAGGTCACATGAATCAACCATGGCTCACCAGCCTTTGGAAGTTTAAAGGGTTAAATGCAGAATTAATGGTAAGCAAATAGAAATTTCCATCTGTGTGCTTGTTTGACGTAAATTGAACCAAAGGAAAGCAAATTCGTATAGCTGCTTTTAATGCCAGCAGTACAATAATGGGAAGTGCAGGTGCGCCGTCACAGTTTGTGACTGGAAATTTACAATTTTATTCTCTTTTTTTTACTCTGGTAAGGTGTCGTTACTGTGGGTGCAATATGTTTTAAAAGAGTTTAAAACTTCAATTGATGTCTGACAATTTTATATGCTAAATTTTAAAACAATAAAGCACAAACATTATTGTTCCCCATCAGTTTGGTTCTAGATATCCTAGAGAATTACACAGATTAAACAGAATGTACAAAATATCCACATGAAAGGCGCTGACTTTGCATAGCACCAACCAGAGATTTTACTCAAACCGAAACTGAAACGTTACTTAAATTGCTATCATTAACAAGACTTAAGGCATGGGTCTGAACCCTGTATTCATCGAAACCGTTCCTGCCAGGAACATGACATATAAGTCGTCCTTGGTGTTAAAATCTCCACTAACTAATAAACTAACTTAACTGATCAATAGGATGGAATTGCCTTTTAGTGCCTTATAAATATGATCTCAATATAGTTAGTGCTAGAGCTGGGCGGTGTGATCAAAAATTTGTATCACAGTATTTTTTAAGATTCTGACGGTTTCACGGTATATCACGGTATGTTTTTTTTGTATGACTGGTACTTTTTATATGTATGTGGCTGACTTTACTGTCATAAGTACATAGAATATATAACATTTTAATTTCACCATGTATATAATGAAGGTTTTGAGTACTATAAGGTTTGCTTGACCCCACAAAATGACACAATATGTGATGGAATCAGTACGTGTGAAACAGTTGCAGTAAATAAAATTTTTATTGCTTATTTAATATTTAAGTATTGTATAATTACCCTTAGCTCTCTCTTTAACAAACAAAACTGGCAAACTTCACTGTTCAACTAGACCACTGGTCTGTTGTAGAAAAGTGGACGACTTTAGATATCTCCGATTCCAGTTTTCTTATAACATTGGAATAGCGACTGACCTAAAGTATTTTTGCCTCATAAGACCTGAAATCCACTGTTTAAATTATTGCTCTGAAAGCTTCTTTCGACTGTCTATAGAGGAATCGTGTCCTTGCATATGTGGATTGTTACTGCGTTCGTAATGTCATTGTTTGCAACAGCCGTAACTCGACAAACCGCGCAGTATATAGTGTTTTAGTGTGTTCTAAACTGCAGACACGCCTCATTTCTTTGGCTGGTTCTTCCAGTGCTTATTTGGTCTTCCTCTCTTCATCCTCCATCTGTTTTTGTTTATTTATTTCACCAAATTGAGGAAACCTCTCTCATCTGTTAACACTGTCCTGCTAGCTTTACGTGATCTGCTGCCTTTTGAAGTCTACAGCTGTTAAACTCTGACTGTGGTTTTAAACTCATCTCATAACTATTTCATTTCACTAGTTATATCAAAGCCACTAACAGCCAAAAATAACACCAGTGTTTTTTTTATGTTAGTTTACCTGTCAGTAAACATGATTAGTCTTTGGTTAGCATGTACATATACAAGTTAAGACTCTACTTAGACTACACAAATCAGAAGCCATACACCAACAACGATCAGAAGCGCTCCCAACATGGCTCGTTTGAAATGGACCGATGCAAAGTAGAATGGTCTGTCAAGTCCACTTTTTGTTTGTTTTTGAAAATGGAGGATGTTGTGTTGTGACGTTGTGTTGTTTAGATAAAGGACCGTCCCCTTTGTTACCAACATAAAGAGCCAAGCATTTGTCATAGCCGTGGTCAGCGTCATGGGTGACTTGCACTATTGTCAAAACACCATAAATGGAGAGTGATATACGTTTAGGTCCATAAAGCACTGTCACGTCACAGCAAGAAGGTCCTGGGTTTGATCCCCGGGTGGGGCGGACCGGGTCCTTTCTGTGTGGAGTTTGCATGTTCTCCCCGTGACTACGTGGGTTTCTTTCGGGAGCTCCAGTTTCCTCAAACATTCCAAAGACATGCAGTCAGGTGAATTGGAGATACAAAATTGTTCATGACTGTTTTTGATATTGTACTTGTGAACTGATGAATCTTGTGTAACGAGTAACTATCTGTCCTGTCATGAATGTAACCAAAGTGTGTAAAACATGACGTTAAAATCCTAATAAATAAATAAATTACCCATTTTACACCTACCCATCTTTTGTTTTTGTGTTTCCATATACAGTAGGCCTTGACTTACTGTTCTTAAGTCAAAATATTCGTTAGTTAAACCTATTTTTCTCATAAGAAATAATGTAAATAGAATTAATTCGTGCCAGACCTCCCAAATCACCCCCTTACCTAACCTTTCTAATGTCTTAACATTTCTTTTTTGTTATAAATACAAGTATATTTTCCATTAAATCTTAAAATATAGAATATACATAACTGTAATAAACAACAATACACAGTAGTACTGTACATAAAACACACCTCACATTTCAGTACAGTACGTGTGCTGTACCATACACCATAACAAATTTCTTTCTTTTTTTTAATGAAATTTATCTATCAGAAACAATAATAACTCATATTTCTCTATTATTTCCTTCTTTATTTCAACAGTATTATATTTTGTAGGTGTAATTGCACGAAAGAAAGAATACTTTACTGAGCGGACTTCCTTCTTCTCTCTCACTCACTGTCCCCTCTGTCTGATACACAGTGACATCTACTGGCAGGAGTAATTATACAACAAATAGTAATAGATTTGTTTATTTTCTCACCACTACGCTTTCACTGCACATTCTTTGGGGCCATTTTAATATAGAATTTTACAAAATATAAAGAAAACCCCGTCCACTGTCCGAATGTTTGCTCAGTGTATATATATATATATATATATATATCATGAAAAAGTTGATTTATTTCAGTAATTCCATTCAAAAAGTGAAACTTGTACATTATATTCATTCATTACACACAGACTGATATATTTCAAATGTTTATTTCTTTTAATGTTGATGATTATAACTGACAACTAATAAAAAAAAAACCAAATTCAGTATCTCAGAAAATTAGAATATTACTTAAGACCAATACAAAAAAAGGATTTTTTGAAATGTTGGCCAACTGAAAAGTATGAACATGAAAAGTATGAGCATGTACAGCACTCAATACTTAGTTGGGGCTCCTTTTGCCTGGATTACTGCAGCAATGCGGCGTGGCATGGAGTCCATCAGTCTGTGGCACTGCTCAGGTGTTATGAGAGCCCAGGTTGCTCTGATAGTGGCCTTCAGCTCTTCTGAATTGTTGGGTCTGGCGTATCGCATCTTCCTCTTCACAATACCCCATAGATTTTCTATGGGGTTAAGGTCGGGCGAGTTTGCTGGCCAATTAAGAACAGGGATACCATGGTCCTTAAACCAGGTACTGGTAGCTTTGGCACTGTGTGCAGTTGCCAAGTCCTGTTGGAAAATGAAATCTGCATCTTCATAAAGTTGGTCAGCAGCAGGAAGCATGAAGTGCTCTAAAACTTCCTGGTAGACGGCTGCGTTGACCTTGGACCTCAGAAAACACAGTGGACCAACAACAGCAGATGACATGGCACTCCAAACCATCACTGACTGTGGAAACTTTACACTGGACCTCAAGCAACGTGGATTCTGTGCCTCTCCTCTCTTCCTCCAGACTCTGGGACTTTGATTTCCAAAGGTAATGCAAAATATACTTTCATCAGAGAACATAACTTTGGACCACTCAGCAGTCCTTTTTGTCTTTAGCCCAGGCAAGACGCTTCTGACGCTGTCTCTTGTTCAAGAGTGGCTTGACACAAGGAATGCGACAGCTTAAACCCATGTCTTGCATACGTCTGTGCGTGGTGGTTCTTGAAGCACTGACTCCAGCTGCAGTCCACTCTTTGTGAATCTCCCCCACATTTTTGAATGGGTTTTGTTTCACAATCCTCTCCAGGGTGCGGTTATCCCTATTGCTTGTACACTTTTTTCTACCACATTTTTTCCTTCCCTTCGCCTCTCTATCAATGTGCTTGGACACAGAGCTCTGTGAACAGCCAGCCTCTTTAGCAATGACCTTTTGTGTCTTGCCCTCCTTGTGCAAGGTGTCAATGGTCGTCTTTTGGACAACTGTCAAGTCGGCAGTCTTCCCCATGATTGTGTAGCCTACAGAACTAGACTAAGAGACCATTTAAAGGCCTTTGCAGGTGTTTTGAGTTAATTAGCTGATTAGAGTGTGGCACCAGGTGTCTTCAATATTGTACCTTGTCACAATATTCTAATTTTCTGAGATACTGAATTTGGGGTTTTCATTAGTTGTCAGTTATCATCAACATTAAAAGAAATAAACATTTGAAATATATCAGTCTGTGTGTAATGAATGAATATAATATACAAGTTTCACTTTTTGAATGGAATTACTGAAATAAATCAACTTTTTCATGATATTCTAATTTCATGACCAGCACCAGTATATTGAGAGATGGTCAGAGTGAACTTGTTCATGGCGTCATGTGTTTCGCGAATTTCGGTTCGTAATCCGAAATTTGTTAGTACGTTAAGTTGAAAAAGATCGTTCGTAACCCAAAATGTTCGTATGGTATAAACGGTTCGTAACTCAAGGGTCTACTGTACTGGGATTTTGTGATGGTAATGTTTGTGTAGTTAATATATATTGTATATCACTCTATAATCATGAAGTCTGTTCACAAGCTATCGAGTATCGTACAAAGATTGTGTGGTGTAGCTGTGTGATGTGCACTAGGCTTTAAATCTGGGGTATTTGTACTGTGTACTGTGATCTCTAAGCCCAGACTTGCAGTTGTAGGATGAAGTGTGATGATTTCTAGACTTTGAAATGACTCTCTACAGTATCGAACTGACTTTGAATAGGGTTTGACCTATTTTAAAAACCACAGCCTTTCCTTTTTGTTTTTCAAGTACAGTGTGCCAGTAGGTGTAAAAAAAAAAAAGATTGTACTGTAGATTAAAATAATTAAATAATTAATGGGCGATTGTCAAATGGCTAGACAATGCATGCGGCGGCACGGTACTGTACTTATCAGGATTATTTAATGACATTGTAGGGTTGAATGGTGTCATGTTGTCTGCATATTTGCCATCAGCTTCCTTGTAAAACATGATGACTAATTACAGACTTCCTGACCGTCTGCCTGTCTCATTTTCCACAGAAGGGTGGAGATTACCAAACACATTTATTTACCAGTAATGCTTTCTTCTTTTTCCCCATATGAACGTCATGCAAGAGCCTCGTCATGCCAGTGTTTGCTTATACGTGCTGTCAGCCACTGACTTGCATTGTTGACTGTGACTGCCTCCACTTTGTGGCACGACAAAAGCGGTGCTGTTTAGCATGCAGCCCTGACATTCAGAACGGGCTCTCGATCATTGAGAAAAATCATCGGCTGTGGAAGAGTTTTGTTGTGCAAACCTGTTGATTTTATGATTGGTGACTTTTTCTATAAAGTATAATCTGTGCATTTATACGATTTATAACAATATACCACATTTAGTCTGTGGCATTTTAAATTATCTTAACTGTGATCTCAACAAATGAGATCAGTTGGATTATTAACTGTAGACTGTAGCGCTTAAAAAACATGTCAATAACAGGGAAGTGAAAATGGCTCTAAAGCATTCGACTCTTGACCTAGTGTATGTCTTTGTTTTAACCGTTGCTCTTGCTCTTATTTCTTGGCATCACCCCAAAGGAAAGTGGTCGTTTTTCACCAGCTGCTTTTTCAATCCGGTTTCAGTAAACATGTCGTATTCTCTTGATGCTACTTGATTTTGATTAAAGCACAACAGTGAAGAAAGAGTCTCTCCACTCATATAACAATAGTCTTGTTTGTGCAGCACTCAGGAATTTCTGCGCTGTTGCTTACGTGGCGATGGGAGAGACATCTCCATCTGTAGGAGCTCGGCTGCTTTAAGAACCTGCCACTTATTCAGTCATGATTACTTTACTTGACAAGCTACACTGTTCATTTACCTATGAGATCATGAGTTATGTTATTACTGTGTATGATTAACCATTAACTTTTTTTAAACAACCGATTAATTGGTTGCTTGCTTCGTCCATTACTATCGGTAATTGCCACACCCATTGCTAACTGGTACATAAAATAATTATATAATTTTCTTCTAACTTTTTGGCAACAGTTTGGGGAGTGCTCTGTCATATTTCAGCATTCCTGTGCCCGTTTGTACAAAGCAAGGTCCATAAAGACATGCAGTTTGGTGAAGAGAATTACACTGGCTTACTCGGAGCCCTGAACTTAAGCCCACTAAACACCTTTGAGATGAATTGGAACATTGTGAGCCATTGTGAGAAAGTCCTGGCTTACAAACATCCACTGCAATTTATCATCAGATTTTAGCAGTATAATACAATTCAACTGCTATTTTATTTTAATCCATATTGCCAGGCAATGCCAATAAACTTTCTATTTGCAATGATTGTTGTTTTTTTGGGGCTGCTACTGTATTTTGGGGTTGCCACAGTGAATCATTCTGCTCCACACACCTGATCTGGCACAATTTGTACACCAGATACCTTTCATTTATCTTTTATTTAGCGTAGTGAATTTGTCTTCCACTGCTGGGGGATCCCTGATTGCAGTCGAAATGGATAAATTGCTGCTCACGCCTCCTCCGATCTGCGCGCAGCCCTTAGCGGATCTTTTTTTTTTTTACCTATGCACTCTGCACAGGTGCCTCTTTATCTGCTAATCAGGGTCCTTTTCAAGACCCCACCCACATAGTCCGGTCATCCCGCCCTAGCAGAAATGTGTCTGCTGCAGGCACTGCCAATTATGCCCGCGACCGGTGGCAACACCGAGTTTCGAACCGAGGAGTTCAGAATCTCGGCGCTGGTGTGCTAGCGGAGTATCCTGCTGCGCCTCCAGATACCTTTCATGGTGCAACCCACTTTTTACCCTCCTAAAGGCTCATACCCAAAAATGTTAAATCCCATGTGATTTTTCTTGTCAATGTAAATGTAAATGCAAATATTAGAATTTTCCATACTGTCCAAACCTTTTTTGATTCAGGGTTGTAAAAAGTTACTAATTTCTTGTTCTAGAGATTTGTAGACATTTGTAGTTGCTTCTTAGAAGAAAAAAGTGCTTATTATTTTGTTGTTGCTTATAAACGCTATTGACTGCTGCCTAATGCATATATGTGTCTTCTTCCAATTCATTGGTGTGTTTGGCCTTAAGTGACTGCTTCTCCAGAGTTTTCCTTAATGCGTTGTACCCCAGGATTCCCAGAGTGCCGCCGCAACTGGATGAGCGAATCTTCTCCACACAGCCTGGCGTCGCTGCTGTCTACAGTGTAAGTGACGTTCTTCTGTCTCCAACCCTTACGCTTACGTGCAGACACACCACGCTACACAAACGCATGCAAACACACACTTTCAAGTACACAAATAATCACACCTATGTGTCTCCATGTTAATTAACATATAAGCTTTTTCATGGTTTGGCTTTTTAGTCTTAATAGTTTTTGGCATAGAACTGGTGTGGAAGGCTAGTAAACATTTTAAAATTAGTCTGCTTACGTGCAGGACGTGCAGTTTGCCACTGTGTCCGGACTAAATGCAAGTTTGCTAGAAATGCAAATGTATTGTAAGCACACAGCGAATGCATAGAGGACACAAGGAGAAAGCACATTTGCTGACAGGTATTGTTTAATAAAACAGAAAATGTTTTGTAAAATTAGAAAAAAGTTGTGTATGACTAACAAACAAAAAACTGCACAGACGTGTTGATTTTATGAAGTCATTTATCAGCATGAACCATAAATAGTTCTGACCTTTACATTTAACTTCAAATAAGTTAATTAGGTAATGAAATCAGTAGCATAACATATGCATGCGCTGACTCTGTATGAGTAATTAAAATGCTCAGCATTTTCCAGTGTGGCCTACCTCACCAGATAGCTTCAGATAACAACATATTATGATTCATAATAATAAAGACATTTACTAGCTTTTTTTGCTGTGGTGTGGAGTTGTTGATCACTACACTGATCATTTTATATAAACGGTGGATATTAAAGTATGTAATCATAAAGACTTAAAGGTTTTCCACAGCCTGCTTGCAGAGAGTTGACTCGCCTCACAGCAACAAGGTCCTGGGTTCGATTCTCAGGTGGAGTGATCTGGGTTCTTTTTGTGTAAAGTTTGCATATTCTCCCTGTGTCTGTGTCTGTGTTTTTCCGAGAGCTCCAGTTTCCTCCCACAGTCCAAAGACATGCAAGTGAGGTGAATTGGAGATACAAAATTCACAGTGACCGTGTAACCAGTAACTACCGGTCCTGTCATCAAAGTGTGTAAAACATGATGTTAAGATCCTAAAAAATTTAAAAATTAAATGGTAGCTGCTTTTTTAAATATCTAATTCTGTCTTATTAGGACGTCCATAAAAACTGTACATGCACATTAGTGTTGCATGCACACTAGTAATCTGATTAACCCCAAGTTCTGGAAGTAATCTGTTTATTCAAATGGTCATGCAGGCAGTATACTTTGATTATCTTAATCTGATTATGACATGTTTTGATTGAGTAATCTGAATAAGAAGAGATTTTTGCTCAGTAATCAGTTTCTTCAGCAGGCTGCATTAAAACAATGTTCTAGCTTGATTCTGTAGGGTGCTAGAAGGTCTGTATACCATAGTTACTAAGGTACTACACTAATATATAAAAGTAACATAATGCACTCTTGTGGTTTAGGACCCTGCCTCATGTAAGCTCATGTAAAGCAGGAACATATGCACTGCCATATAGATACACAACACAACAGAAGGACCTGACAGTGGTTTAGTTATAAGCTAGTAAACTTTTTAACCAAACGGCAAAAAAATGCACATAGATAGAAAGATACTTTTTTTATCGCGAGGGGAATTATCGGCATGACATATTCTGTAATATGTTGTTGGTTAACAACATGAAACAATGTGCTTATCATTTTATTCTAAATTAGACATTTTTAACTGGTAACTGACCGTCAGTGTTGCATTCGTTACATCATATTACAGCAGCGATAATCAACACAGCAGTGTTGGTGTTAGTGAATGTCTAATGTGAGTGAGAATCAGCAAGGAGAGGATGTACGCATAGTGAGAAGAAGGACAAGACGCCTTCTTTTTTAATGCCACTCATTGTTTTCCACCTGCTTTATGTCCATGAGTTGTATCAAAGTCTTGCTGCTAGTTTTGTGATCCTCAATTAGTTGTAATCTTAATCACATTCACACTATCACTCCTTACACAGTCGAGTCCAAGCTGGCGGTTAAGCCGCGTAATCCCTGGTCAAGCTGTAGAAAGTGGGTCACTTCCCACCTGTGGAGTGTGGATGCAGCTTCACACAGTGGGGGGCATAATCAGAGTCAGATTTATTTATTATTATTTTTTGCAGCTTAGTGACCGACCTAATGACTGTTATTACACGTGTGGTGCAAACCTGAGCTCTGCCAGTCAGAGCTGTAGTTAAGGTGGAAAGAAAAGGCAAGCTGTCGCCACCCCCCTACCTTTTTGCTTTTAATCTTGTTAACTAAACAAATGACAGCAAATATCTGCTTCATTTAATGATGACTTGAGGCATGCATGCTGCAGCTTCTCCCAGTGCAACCAAGCTAATATTGTTATCAGATTCCAGTAAGCATTGACAGTTAGAGCAGTGCCTCTCTGAATTCAGCAGGTGTGCCAATGGACAGAACTATTTCGCTTTGCACCGTTTGCCCAATATAACATGACGGCATGTATGTAAAAGCCTCTAATGAGAACAGGTAAATGATTCTGCATTTGACGTGCTGAAAGTATGGAAGTATTTATTATTAATAAAAAATATTTGTCACTTGATATTTGCAGTTATACAGTAAAGATTACTTGGTATTTTTTTTCACTGTGGTGCAGTTTAGTGTCTTAAGTTTTCCCATTTAGATCCAGTCCCAGATGTCCACCATGAGACTGCTGCTACTAATTCAAAATGCATCCTCTTGCCTGGTTTTTACTCTAACCAAGTGCTTCCACATCTGTCCAACTGCTGAGCTCTCTTCACCAGCTCACTCTAGCTGCCTACATTCAATTTAAATTAATGACGCTTGTCTACAAAGCCAAAAATGCATCGTCCCCGACCTACCTCAGAGCACTTAGCAAACACCGTTCTGTACCCCCTACCCTTCAAGACGCAGGTTGTTGTTTTTTTGTAATATCGTGGTAAAAAGCAGCTCAGTTATTGCACTATTAGCTTATTGAAGTAAATGTCCTACTAAATTCTTATACAGAAAATGAAACATTAAAAATTATAAAAAATATTTTTTCAGTAAACATTAAATCTGAGCTGTTTCTTATGGTTTATTTACATTGCAGTGCATTAAAATATTTCTGCTTTACCTTTTACTCTTTTGTGTGGACAAGGGTGAAAGTCCTATCTTTGCGAGCACAAAATAGCAAAAACGGGGCTTCATGCCAATAAAGGGGTCTTTTTTTTTTTGTGCATTTTCCCCAATTTTTCTCCCAATCTAGTTGTATCCAATCACCCTATTGCATTATGCTTCCTCTCTACTGATATTGATCTCCACCCTGGTTAAGAGCCGAGACTGACACACGTCCCCGCCGACATGTGTGCAGTAGCCGACTGCATCTTTTCACCTGCACGAGGCGAGTTCATATGCGAATCAGTGTACTTTGTGTACAGAGAGTCACACCCTGATCCCATTATCCCTCGATGTGCAGGCGCCATCAATCATCAGTTATGAGGTCCCTTCCGGCACCCCCTTAAACAACAGCCAATCGTTGTTCATGTAGGTGCCCAGACTGCCGGATGGCAGAGCTGAGATTCGAACCGACGAGTTTGAAATGTCAGCTCTGGTGTGCTAGTGTGTTTTACCACTGTGTCACCTGAGCATCATAAAGGGGTCATTTTTGTCCTGTAGTTGCCTCGCAGATTGCCAAATGATGCTGAATTTTTAGACTAACCAAGCCTGGGCTACACATAATAAAACCTAATAATAGTGAGACAACCCCTAAACAACCTTTTCTTTAATTTTGGGAGCAGCTGATTTCAGCAAACACTGATGAAACAAATGGACCTGATAAGCTTCCACTTGTTTGGCAGAAGAACCTGCGCCCACTCCGACCCTTTGTGGATAAAGTCCTGCTGCCGTAGATGGTTACGAGCATAGAAAGACTTTGATATCTGAGATGCTTCTGTTAACAAACTGAAGCATGGTTTATTGTAAAGTACTACATGCCAGTGTTTTATTACACACATTTTTGTCTTATTTAGGTAGTATAAAATTTACCCATGGTTGCACATCTATGGAAAGAATTTTCACGTTTGACACGTATCTGTATTGCCTGTGAATATTTGTATCTTGACAACCTTGTGCTCTCTCTCTCTCTGTCGGGTTTTAGGTCCAGCGACCCCCCGGCCCCCACTTCACAGCCCACGAAATCAACAAAGGATACCCTAGCCTTGCGGCCACGCCGCCGGGCCACGCCTCCTCGCCCGGCCTCTCTCAGGTATCAGTTTCCACAGTATCCAGTGCGCATCTGTATGGCCACCCTAAAGTCTGGGAGGCAGGAGGAGTGGTGAGTGTGCCCATGCAGCTGCTTGACTCTGTGTGTGTGTGTGTGTGTGTGTTTCTGTTTGTCTCTTTATTGTTTTGCTGATTTGCTTCCTGTTAGCTCGTCGTTCTTTTTTTATACCTGAGAAAAAGTTTTACTCTTTCCACTGACAGAAATAATTATAGATGTTTCGCTTGAGAAATCCTGAAACAAATTTATTTTGCTGTAATGTCATGAATTCACACCCAAGTGAGTGTGATGTGAGTCTTTAAAATGATTGCATCCTGAACTCTACCAAGAATTGCATGATCAGTTTAAATTTAAGTGAGTTTTTAAATGAAATCTGGTGTTTAAAAAAGAAAGCACGGCATAGCAACTTCACAACCAATTGTTGCATGCAGTCTGTTTGTTGGCTGGTAAAAGGGAAGCTACTGATGTTTTCAGTAACCCTCTGATTTTGCATCAGTGCTATTTTCGTCCAGCAGACAATCTGCAATACCATCGTTCAGGCATGTTAAAAAAATCCTTCCACATTCTCTCCTACAGTACATTATTAGTTGGGCTACAGTTATATGTTATTACATTAAATATTCAACTATACTATGGGTCTGTGAGCTGCCTACTGCCTACCTAGGCATCTGCCTAAATAGAGAGAATTCTAATAAAACTTATCATCAAGGCAGGTTATTTAGACACACTACTTATGCCAAGTTCACACTACACGACATTCCAAGTTGTCAGGTCGCTGTACAGTTCACACTACATGACTGGATCTCTTGTAATCGGGAGTCTTTTAAGTCGGTGTGGCTTTCACACTACACGACTGATCAACGATAGTGGGTTTCACACTACACCATCTATTACCAACTGGAATCTCTGGTCTCCCAAACTACGTTTTGTCACGAAAACGCACGCAAGAAGTGACGTGGGGTTTAATGATACCACGTCCAAAAATGCACGTCAACAAGTGGCGAGCGATCAAAGTTTGTAGGAAAAATAAATGAATTTGAGTTGATTGGGTTAGTGAGTTGGAGGTTAATAAATATTTTTGCAATGCAATGTTGGTGTTATGTTTTGTAGAGAACGATCAGGTCAGAAATACTGTAAAACTCCTCACCCCATATCTTGCGTTCTCATTGGCTGTTCAACACCGCACTCATTGCCAGTCGGACGATTCATATCCAGATATCTAGCATGCTAGATAATTATCTTCAGCGTGCTCGGGGAGCCGCTCTGATCGAGTTGTTTAGCAGTTCACACATAGCGATCGCAAACGCAGAGTTGCTCCCGAGCCGGCAAATCTAGCGCCGACCAGTCGGCGAGTGAAAATCAGGGCAAAAATCGTCTGGCGTGAACTAGGCATTGGGCAGCGATAACATCTTTGCAGTTTTCGCTTACTAAGCTAACACAGTTAACCTCAATGGCCTGAGGTGGCACAACTCGCTAGTATACCAGCTAACATCTTCCTCCATGTACCAAAGAAGGTTAAATTGTCACTGACGAGCCCAAATTAGCTAATTAATGACACTTGTACACCTTTATACAACTTAAAAATCAATGAGAATGTATTTACATTTGAAACTAACTCGTCGCTTCGCATTTGTTTGCCATATTTGTAATTCTTTGTGAGAAAAGTTGTGCTGCCATGAATGCTGGGATTGCTTCACTGCTTAGGAAGCATCGGATTCTCCGTCATTATTCAGTCAGATTATCACTTCGAACTAAGACTCCTTAGTAGGCAGCGAAGAATTCGGACAGTCTTCTTCCTAGGAGAGAATGTAGGATGACATAATATGTGTCTGTAAAGAGAGCTCAGAGAGGTTTTCGGACAGACCCTATATGGGTAAAAAAATGTCAGTTTCAGTGATTAAATAAAATGTTCTCTGGAATACAAATCACATAAATGACTTCTGTGAAACCTCCTTGAGATATTTTATGCCATGTTTCATTAGTTTTCCATTTCTCTGAATTGCCGGCAGGGCTTGACAGTGTGAGCAATGCGCTGATCATAAATGTATGCGAATCAGAGAAATAAAGAACCAGCACATGATCAGACAGCAGTCTATAAATATACATGTTTTATCTGCTTCTGCTGAAGACCGGATAGCCGGTGCTTGTTTTTTGTATTCTAAAATAATCAGTTTTAGGATTGTATGATGTTACTGCAGTTACAGGCAGCTAACAAGCTGGCAAGTCTCGGCTTTAAGCTAGAATTAAAAAGCCAATTTCCTTTTATACAATTTCTGAATTGATTTATTCAAAAATAATTACACAATTCACTCTTGATTTATCAGTTACAAAAATGATTTCCCAGTTTTGGAGCCGCTGGTACCTGTAATAATAATAATCCCAGAAAAACACTCACAGCGTCATGTCTAACAGCTACCTAATGGTGTTAAAAATGTTCAAATGGGGAATCAGTATTAATCCAAGTGTGTGCTAATTTAATCTAGTAGGTGGACTTAGTCACACATATTGCTTGGGTGGAGCAGTGGTAAATCATGCGAGCCCACTGCCGTTGGAATCCAGGGTCAGAATCCCCAGCAATGTTATTGAGCTGTCATTCCTCTACATACAGGCATGATTAGCTGTGTCTGGGGATGGGGGGAGGTGAAAAAGCAAGAAAACAAAATTGATACTGATAACACTGCATTTTGTTAATATTTCCTGAGCACAACTGAACAAGAAGGACCAGGTATTTCCTGTGAGGTGTTTGCTTAATGGAAACACTGGTTTAAAACTTTATATATTTATATTTTTATTTTTATTTTAGCAGTCAAAATACTATTTTGGCTCGTCTGTTAGCAAAATGCTTCTTATAAAACGGATAGTTCCGGTCCTAAAATCTGATTGGCTGAGCCGCGTTCGAAGCCGTTGTAAAATCCCCGATAAGCGCACACCTAGGGCCACCTCACATCATTCCATATTAATACACCACTGAATCGAAAAAATTCATGTTATTTTCGCCCTCATGTTGCCTAGCAACACTGTTAATCGAACTATTTTGCGTCGCGGAAGAATGCTTTATTGTAAGTTTATACACAATAAATACATTTATGAATTAAACAATGTTGTATTTATTATATTTTATGTTGACCGCCGTTTTATAAAAGCAATAAGCCACTCGAGACCATGCATTACTGTTATGATTTTAGCACGGGGAAAGAAGTTTTAGGCACTCCGCTTTGCGTTGTGCCAAAAACGTCATCCCCGTGCTAAAATCACAGTAATGCACGGCCTCTCGTGGCTTATTGCTTTATTTTGCCACCTTGTGTTTAAGAAAGTAATGATTAAATACACTTTAAAAGTAGCTTTAATATTACAATTTAAATTTTTTGTACACACTTCAAACTAAATAGTACTTCCAAAATAAGGTGCTTTTACTGGTGCAAAAGTCCTAGACTTAGATATGACACCCTGTTTCTTTTAAACTGTGCTTGTGCATGCTGTGTGTGTCGTCACATTTTGCTCAGACTGTAACGTACCAGGTGTTTTTATGCACGTGACTCACGTCTGTGTTCACTGTCATCATGTAAACACCCAAGCACACATACTCACTACACCCAGCTGATTCCGTCTCCAAAGCTGAAAGTCGGGCACGGTGGGTGACTCAGCTGTTCTGGAGCTTGTTCTGCGTCTGAGCCCAGAGCTCGGGTTTCCACTCTCCTCCACATAACGCAGCTAATAATAGCAAATCCAGTAAACCTTCACCAGAGAGCAAACTTCAAACACGGCCTACATCGTGATGAGGTCAGGTGTGCGGTAGGGCTGGACGAGCTCAATCCGGTCGCCTGCAGCCTCTGACTAGCCTCGGCTGTCCACGCCTAGCTCCGTCTTATCCTCTCGCTCACTCGCTCTCTCCTGAAGGCAGTGCCGAGGAGATGGCAGTTTTGTCAGTGTCAGCAGACCGCAGTGTACTTGGAGGCAGGGAGTGGATTCTCCTGCTCAGTCACCCACACTCGCAGATGCTTCACAGAGAAAAGGGTCAAACGTAGTCAGCCGGCAGCATTTTTACAGCCTCCGTTCGCTTTGTCTGTTTTCTGATCTATCCATTTTGCGTTTCTTTATTTCCCTGCCCTCTCATCCCTGTGACTTTGCAGTCTCCATATCAAACTGGCCAGAATGCCGGGACGACCCAACTGGTCTACTCGCCACCAACGCAACCAATGAACGTCCAGCCTCAGAGCCGTCCGGTGAGTGTCAGTTCGATCCTGTTACGTTTTTAGGGTTTTCTTTACCGCTGTTATGTAAGTCTTACCTAGCGCTTTAGCCTGTCGATATTGCTAATGATAGTGCTGTGATGCAAGTAGAAACATGTCATGCTTTCAGCTTGGCCCTCATACAGCTTGTGGTTTGATTGTCCCTCTGTGGTTTTGCGTCTCACTTTCCTATTTTCTGTCTTCCTTCATGCCTCTGCTCTCTACCATGCTCCCTCTTGCACAGTTTGCCCCTGGGTCTCGTCCTACCCATCATCAGGTAACGTACGCCGTTGCACTGCAGCAGCTCACACTAAAGCTTTGTGCTGTTGCCATAGTAACTGTCCCCATCACTTATATTGATCATTCACAAGTAAATTCCTGCATTCCCTCACTCTCACCGTATGTGTTTTTTCAGCCAATCCCATTGCCAACAGGTGTATTAAATCACATATAGCAAATGATACGCTTTCTCTTTGTGGCAGCAGTTTAAGGAAAGTGATTTCCAGTTACAGCATGACCGTGTCTCTTGTGCTCAATGAAAGGTTTATAAAGACTTGCTTTTATGAGTTTGATGTTAAGAAACTGTGGCCTGCACAGAGCCCTGACCTCACTCAATATTGTACACCTTCGGAATGAACTGGAATGTCAGTTGCATGTTGGGTTCAATCATCCATCATCAGGGCCTGGCCTCACAACTCCATATTAATGCCTTTGATTCGTGGAAATAATTGGCAGCACACGCACAGTTCTAAATGCTGCTTATGCTTCAATACAGCTATACAGGGAACCCACACAGAGACCATGCAGGGCATGTCATGTGATCTAAACAAAAGTGACGTTTTAGTTTGGTCTTGAGTAAAAGTATTGAAACACTACTATTTATTGTGTCTGCATTGCACAAATTACAGGCTCGCAATAGCTGTTGGCATTGGCTACATGGTGTTGTAATAAATCTGACTGCCCGATGAAATCATGCATTGCTTACTAGATGGACTGTTTCCGTTGGAGCTTCCCGAGAGAAAGTGGCTCGGTGGGTAGCACTGTCGCCTCACAGCAAGAAGGTCCTGGGTTCGATTCCAAGTTGGAGCGGTCCGGGTCCTTTCTGTGTGGATTTTGCATGTTCTCCCCGTGTCTGTGTGGATTTCCACCGAGAGCCCCGTTTTCCTCCCACAGTCCAAAGACATGCAGGTGAGGTGAATTGGTGATACAAAATTGTCCATGACTGTGTCCGACATTAAAAACTTAAAATGACACATACAGTATCTTCTCACATGAGAGTAGCTGAATCTCAGAGAGTCGTACCACATACAGAAAGACCTGCTGTGAATTTTGCAAATATCCTCCCACTACTTCAGATGCCTTGACCAGACATCAGAGGTTGCAACAATAGATGTTTTTTTGCAGCTCTGATAAGACCCAGACTGTATTCTTCCTCAGGCACAGCTCATTATGCCTGTTTCGGCACCTGGCCAGGTTAACGGCAGAAAATTTCAGAACACAGATAATTGTTTAAGCACCCCGAACAGATCTGTGGTGGCAAGCTGCTCCTCTTAAGCACCCGTGTTTGTTTTTTATCCATAGAATCATAGAGACTAGGTGAGCTCCAACAGCTCACTCCAATAGCTCTTGGCTAATCCTCAGATTTTTAATATTTGCAAAAGACACATTGGAACCAACACTTTTAACAAGTGAACAAATTTTAAAAAAGATGAAACGCACAGAAAAACTCTGCTGACACAAGGTGTTTCCAAAATGTGCAACGTGTCAGCTCCTTATAGTTAAATGCTGTCCAATAACACACACCTCCCCACCACTGCTGGGATCTGGAGCAAAAAAAGTACAAATTTCAGCTGTACTATTAACCTGGTCAGAGTACGCAGAATTGGGAATGACCAGTTTAAAAGAAAAAAATGAAGGTACCTTCAAAAAAGAGGCTAAATAGACAGCTTCCTTTCCTTTCAATTTATTCCATCCAGAAGGGAAAAGAACATGTTACTGTTGACATTGTCTTACTGACCCCCAACTTGACATTTTAAAGATGGAACCTTTCATTCAGCCATGATAATAGTCATAGCTGCTGACATGGCATTAAAAATCAAACAAACGAACAAACCTCATCTTATTAGAATCCATTTTATCGAGAGGTTTTGTCAAAAAAAAATCCCCAACAAATGTGCTTATTTTCTTGGACCAAAATCACAGATTTCACAGATTTTTAAAGAAAGGTGCCACGTTTCAAGACCGTCATTAAATAATACTCATAATTTAAATGATAAAATATAAATGATAAATGTAGACCTAAAACATCCAGCGACGGTGCTAGGCCTCATGTTATTAAAAATAATCGCCCGTGTTTTGACACACCCGTTCTCTGCGTCCACAGAATTGGTTGGGAGTTTTCCAAACTCAGTTACCCGAGTCGTGTTTTTAGCTGCTTTACACTTTGACATCTTGGACATTTTGACCAATCGATTGCCATAGGATTGTTAGAACCATCTCCTAATGCCAATTAACCAGTAATCGTGAGACACTTGAACGCTACATGTATAAAAAAACGTTGAATCACTAAACACAAAACTTAAAGCTTGAATTTCACAGCAAATTGCATATTACATGGGAAAAGGCTCATTTCACGTTTCATGACATGGTTTTCAAAGCCGTGAATCAGGTAGGGCCTTAGATATTAGATATAACCAATATTTTGTGAAGATCCTCCAGAGTGTACATTCTGCCATGTACCCATAAGCATACAGCATATTCTGATCAAATGTTCAAAATATTGAAAGAACTATAAATATCAATATCTAAAACCATAAAGGACCAAAACATCCAACCACAGCAACACAGCGAAAGAACTTTAATTCCTCAGACATATAAAACTAAAGGCCTTTATTAAAACCTTAAAGCAAGAATTAACTGATAAAGACAATCTTTCAAGAATCGCACCTATCCTGCCGTGAAAAAAACCCATAAGTGTTAAGCATTGCATTAAAAACCACTACTTTGTTCTGCTGTTCAGCTAAAGAGGTTCGTGGTTCTGTGATTTGTGTTGGTAAGCATGTCTTGAGTCTTTTTATTTTTTTTTTGGTTTTTAACCACAGGCCTGATCTGTCTCTGTCCGCCCTTGCTGTCTTCCACTTACTGAGAAAGTAGCATGTCTGGTTGGCTGTGTTTATTCTGAATAAGGGTCAGTAGAGCAGATTTTCTCAAGCTCTGACCTCACCAGCAGAACCAATCAGACTGCTGGCACTTTGCATGTTTTTAAGGCTACATACAACCCAGTGTTTGTGTGTGTGTGTACACGTATGTGTCTTTTTCTGTCTGTCCCTCCATACCAATTAGTGCACCATCCCATTAGTTTCTCTCTTTTTCCTGCTTCAAATTTCAAGGGAGGATTCAGACCCATTCAGGTAAATTGTAGTCTTGAAAAGAAATGCATGGCATGAAGTCCCTATTCCTTAGTGACAAGCAGCTCCTCCCCTGCCATGTGTACTGCGGCTGTATTTCCCTTCCCTCCCTAGAGGCAGCCAGTCCATCCGTTTGATCCTTTTTCTTTCTGCTTCATCATAGATTTTTAGACATCATGGTTTCTATGTTAGCCTGATGACGAGGACGGGGTGGCTGTATGAATATATTCATGAATAAATATATATGTATATAAATTACCTTCTGTAAAAGCTTTTTACACTCTTTACATCTTGCTTAGTATTACAGGGAGTATACAGACACTTTTATAACAGTCAGTCAGAAAAGAGCCGCACAGCACTTTGTAGAAGGGACTTTAAGCAGACAGCACAACAAATTAAAAAAACTATTGTGTGCCAGGTGGCACAGCAGGATATTACACTAGCGCACCACCGCTGAGATTCTGGTTCGAATCTCAGCTTTGCTACCGGTTGGCTGGGCACCATCTAGCAGCAGACAAAATTTTCCACCCATCAAGTCGGACTAATAAAGTGTGTGTGGTCTTTAAACCTTGTGCATGGACCCTGGTTAGCACCCCGAAGCACCTGTGCAGAAGTGGTGCATGGGGCAGGTGAATATACCCTCCTCAGATGTAATCGGGATCCCCAGCAGCAGAAGACTAATTGTTCTGTGTACAGAGAGTCACACCCTGATCACATTATCCCCCCCGTCTCTGTGCAGGTGTCATCAATCAGCCAGCAGAGGTCGTAATTGCATCAGTTATGAGGAATCCCCTCCAGCACCCTCCCTTAAGCCAATGCTTGTTTGTATAGGCGCCCAGCCTGCCGGTAGCAGAGCTGAGATTCGAACCGTGTTTTACTGCTGCCACCTGAGCACCCAATTAAACAAATGTTTGGCTACATCGCTCACTCCTACCTATGACATACTACTTGAACCCTAAAGGGCAGACCCCGATAGCAAAGCAGCTGTTTACCTGCAACTACTACTGAGATTTTTCTCCCAATCTAGTCATTTCCAGTTCCTAATTGTGAATCTGCTGCCACATACACAACCTCCAATTTGATCAAGAAGAGCCAAATTGCCTCAAGCCCCCTCTTACACACGTGCAGTCTGTGGCTGCTTCTTATCGGCTCTGATGAGATTCAAACCCACGAGTTCAATCGCTAGCCATTGATGTGCTGACGTGTAAGACCGCTGCGCCACCCGAGTGCCCCCCTCCCTTTTTAAATTATAAGATGACTGCATTCCACCCAGTCTCTGTGTATGAACTGTCACAGCTGCAGATGCCTAAACGAAAAGCAAGCCAGACACTCATGTGTAAACAGCGACCTGACCTCGGAGAAAGGGTCACGCTATTGTAGAGCCTCTCTGTCAACATTACCCATCAAATCGGAACATTATAGACCTGTATGCACCGCCTTGGCTGGAAATGACAAAGTCTGTCTTCTCTCAGTGCACTTAAAAAGGTTCTCACAATAGTTTAACACCCTGAATGAAGGAACAAATTGTAGTTTCAGGATCTTGTGTTCAGGATTTAAGGATTAAATGTATTTATTTTTTTATTTAGAAATGGCCTCTTAACAGCCAGTTTCAAATGTTTCCATTCTATAAAGGGTCTGTTTGAAAACCCAGTGAGCTGCCTTGTTGCCTACTGCCTACCTAGGCAGCTGCCTTAGTAGAAAGGATTCTAATAAGACATCAACTTATAAGGCAGATTATTCAGACTCGCTACTTCCACAGCGATTATTGTGATCAGATGCTCTCTCATTATTCAGTCAGTTTATAGCTTCAAAATAATGCACCTTAGTAGGTATATCTAAGAATTCGGACCGCCTTCTTTTTGGGAGCACATGTAGGATGACGTAAAATCTATGTAGAGAGCTTGCTAGGTTTTCAGACAAACCCATAGAGCAAGGGTGGGCAAAGTTTTCGGCTCAAGGGCCACACACAGATTTAAAATTTGACAGATGGGCCGGGCCAGTAGCAGATGGGGGGATAAACTAATATAAAGTATGTGGCCCACGGGCCGTAGTTTACCCACCACTGCCATAGAGTGATACATCAGTTACTAGAAAGGGCCTATAAACATATACATTATTTACCGTGACTGTACCCCATTGCACAAAGCAGGATCCGTAAAGGGTTGTGCTCATTTGGTGTAGAGGAACTTGACAACCCAGCACAGGCAGATAGTGAGCTAGGCACTCCTGTCCAACGTCAGCATCTGACCTCAGAACTGCTTTTCTGGAAAAAATAGTACCACAGGGACACTTTAAAATTTTGTAGAAAGCCTTCCCAGAAGAGTAGCTGTTATAGCTGCAAAGGAAGGGACCAACTCCATAATCCTTATGGATTTTGAATAGGTCGTAAAGGTTACTGTAGGTGTAATATGTAGGTGGCCCAAGACTTTTGTGTACATAGTATGTACATCTTATAGGGTCTGCCTGGAAACCTAGTGAGCTGCCTTGCTTCCTACTGCCTACCTGGGCAGCTGCCTAAGTAGAGAGGATTCTAATAAGACATCGACTTATAAGGCAGAATATTTAGATGCACTACTTAGACAGCAGTTACTAAGCTAACATGGTTACCCTTAGGCCATTCAAACCAATAGACTGCCATCTAACAGCTCGTCATTCAGTCAGAATATCGCTCAGAATTAAGGCACCTCAATAGGCAGCATTTTTAAGGCATCTAGGAATTTAGACAGCCTTCTTCTCTGTAGCGTAGGATGACGTAAAAAGCATCTATGTAGAGAGCTCACTAGGTTTTCAGACAAACCCATAGACTCATATGATGCTTGCTAGTTTGTTGGAGCTGCATGAAGTAACTGCATGATTTTATGACTAATTTGACCAAACAGTTTTGGAATTTGCCAATTTACTTAGAGATGGCAAATTATCATGGTGACAGTTGTATTTTTTTTTTTTTTACACATTAAACATTTATTTAGCCCTCACATTAGTTTTGCAGCCCCCATTTATTTAGTGCATGTGAACTAGATTCTCTGGCATCATTTATTCTATATTTTATGCATGTTTTCATTAAAAGGGTAATTCAAGAGCACTGCGTCCAGCTCATTTTACCTCACACTAGGAGCTCTAGGCCACACTACAGTTCTTTAGGTCAGAGGAAGTGATTCTGACCCACTGATGTGCATCATACTTGGATGTGTGACACTTGCATACTGATCTTTTCACTTTCATCTCTTGCAGTTTTTCCCGAGGACCCAGATGCAGACGGCCCGGTCCGCCATTCCAAGCAACAACCCTACCATTCGGCCTGTCTCTCAGGCACCAACTGCCACTGTCTACTCCCCCAACCAGGCCATCATGATGTCCATGACACCCATGCCCTTCGCAACGCCCCAGCCCCCCCACTACTACTTACCCCAGGTCATTCTCACACATGCACATTAGAGATTAGATAAGAGAATTACTTGGCTGCTCTTATTTTACATATCCGCACATCCTAAATTACACATTGTGTTGTCTTAAATATAAAACCAGCGGCATCCACAGACCCCCGACCACCCATACATTCCCATTTTTGCAGATTATAGCACAGTTTGTTTATTATTCAGCAAAAAGCATTTCTATTTACATCAGCACCATCATACAGCAGGATCTTTTACCTCCACAATATCCAATTAATCCTAAATATGGTCATCATGTTAGTCAATATACAAGTTTTCCATTAAACATTACTATCATTAGTTTTGGTTTGGTAAAAAGCTCTATGATTCTTTACTTCTGTTAGCCATAATTAGAAATCTGAGGCTACAATTAGCACAGGCACATCAAAACCAGACACTGAAAACGTGGCCTGATTAGATGAACCTCAATTTCTGCTGCGACATGCAGATTTTCCTAATTGTTCCAGTGTGTCTCTTTGAATACTGTGTGGATGACGGTATCCAACTATTTCAGATCAGGGCGTTTACATAAAATAATGTGTTATAACAAATTATTCAAACGTTATGATTTATTGATTAGAATATCACAGCACTTTGGTTATACTGATAGTGTCTGATGATAAAATTTTGTATTATACTGTAGTATTGTAGAATCTAATGAATTATTAGAGCAATTAAACTTGAATAATTCCATTTAGTTCATTATATAATAATTGCGAACTTCATCAGATCGCAAACACTGACCATTATAAACCTATGTCGCCTCACAGCAAGAAGGTCGTAGGTGCAGGTGAAGCGGCCCAGGTCCTTTCTATGTGGAGTTTGCATGTACTACCCGTGTCTGTGTGGGTTTCCTCCCACAGTCCAAAGACATGCAAGTGAGGTGAATTGGAGACACAAAATTGTCCATGACTGTGTTTGACATTAAAGACTTGAACTGATAAATCTTCTGTAACCAGTAACTACCTGTCCTGTCATGAATGTAACCAAAGTGTGTAAAACATGACGTTAAAATCCTAATAAATAAATGAATAAGTAAACGTTGTACGTTAGCACAAAATAGGGTTCCATAGGTTTTGTTTGTGAGAAGGACCTTTGGAAAGACAGATTATCTAACAACTGTTTAACAGGCAGCTTAAGCGACCATCGAAAGCAATTTAGACACATTAAAGTCAGTTTTTGTGTGACTTAGGAGCATTTAAATGCATTTTATGCAATTCCATAATTACATAAACACTATCCTGATACTCGGCACTTATAAAAGTGCAGTCAGGTTCTGTGCTTTTCTTGCTCACATCTCCTCTTCTCATGGTTGATCACGAACACAAAATGTATGTAGCAAAACCCAGTGTTTACAAATATTAATGTGTAGAATAGAAAATGTAATCTTTATTTATTGATTTCGTTTAGGCTGCATTCCATTCTTAGGCTTTGTTTTGTACATAAATATAGCACTGAATTGGTGTATCACAGGCATGTAATTAAGTTACTCTGTACGTTTAACAGTATCGGCACAGCGCACCTCAATACGTAGGGCCTCCCCAGCAGTACCCAGTCCAAGCTGCAGGACCCAGTACCTTCTACCCTGGACCTACTCCTGGAGAGTTCCCGCCAGCCTATGGTAAGTTTGTCCTGCTCTTTCACTATGATTTCACAAACAGATCCTCGATAAATGCAGACTGAAACTGGTTTACATTTAATCTTAAACTGAACTTTTTTTGTTTTATAATTATATTTTTTCGTTCTAGCCGCAGGACCTCAGTACTATCCTAGCCAGACCATGTACACCCCATCTCCATCCATAATAGTGCCTACACCCCAGCAACCTCCACCTACAAAGCGGGAGAAGAGGACAGTGAGTGTATTCACGGCTTCATTACTTATTTGTTAACTGAAATACAATCTTCGTGATTTTAATTTTGTGTGTTTTCTTTGTTAAGATCCGGATCCGAGACCCTAACCAGGGTGGCAAGGACATAACAGATGAGATCTTGTCAGGAGTGGGAGGTAGTCGGAACCCCACCCCGCCAGTTGGTCGGCCCTCCTCCACACCTACTCCTCCACAGGTAAGACAAACACACACACAAAATCAACCCTGGTTTACGTACTTATCTACCGTCCTGTAGCGGCACTTCAATTCAGAATCTAGATGTCGTATTGCACCATAATTTAAAGGCAGCCTTATTTAGCTTTTTTTGAACTTAAAAATGACTTTAGACTTTTATTATTGCAATTGGGACACCTTACATACATGATCAGGTGGCATAATGTCGGCTTCCACATAACATTAGTTTTTGGGGGGTTTTTTTAACTTCTATTTGGGATTTTTGCCTTCAGTATCTTGTCTACATAAACCAAACTGCCACATGCGCACTAAGAGTGGGTGAGTGTTAGTTATAAATCAGCGCTCTCACTCTTAAGAGATCTGTGAAGATATAATATGATAATACACTATTAATTGTACAATAATTTATCAACCAGTTACCATTTAATTGTTTCATCACTGTCATGTACCCTGTTCATGTACCTAATAGAGCGCTTAGTAAGTGTATAGAAAAAATAGGTTTATAGCCCGCTCAGGTGGCGCAGCGGTAAAAACACACGCTAGCACACCAGAACTGGAATCTCGAATACATCGTATCGAATCTCAGCTCTGCCATCCAGGTGGGCTGAGCGGCCACATGAACAACGATTGGCCTGTTGTTCATATAAGGGTGGGGTATTAAGCCGGATAGGGTGTGTTCAGGGTGTGTCTCTCCGTACACAAGGCTGATTTGCATATATGCACTTGCCTAGTGTGACAAAATGCATACGGCTTCTGCCCACGTGTCAGAGGGGGCGTGGGTTAGCTTCGTTCTCCTCAAATCAGAGCGGGGGTCGGCATTAGTGGAGAGGAAGCATGACGCAGTGGGGCAGTTGGACGCGCTAAAAAGGGGAGAAAATGCATAAACATAATATATTTTAGAAGAAATTAGATAGCGTGTTATCCAACAGTTAATTTTTTTTAATGTACTGTAGGATATAATACCTTACAAGGCCAGACTGTTAAATGGGTGGTAACCAGCCCATCTATGTTTTTTTCTTTTTTTCTTTTTGGTGATATGGAGTACCAGCCAGTTTATCCATAATCTAAAAGTTAATGTCCTTTAATGAACTCATAGCTCTGGACGGACCTCTCTATAATTTATGACCGTATCAGCGAATGATTAATTCATCCTTGTTGCTTAGCTGTTAATAAGCTTCACCTGTAAATAATACAGAGCACGTTTGCAGTTTGTTTAGCTCCATATATATTTGTGTATATATATATTTTACATTTCATTGTCCTATAAAATGTTCTCAATCTGTTTTCTGATGTTCGACTTGCCAAACCTACTGTTTCATCTGCCTTCATCTTAGTTCTACCTCACAGCTGTTTGTCTCATTCTGATCTCCCATGGTGTTCTCGCTACAGAGACAGCCACCAGTTAAAAGCTTTGTTAGAATCATCCAGTGTAGCGTTCACACCGCCACTTCTGAGAGAGTCGGCCTCTCTGTAAAGGGAACACTAACTACTGCGTTGTTACTCTTACTTTGTGTCTTCTCTCCCTAAATGTTAACAGTGTTCGTCTCTCCTCTCTTTTTCCCATTTCTCTTGGCCATATTTCTTAATCTTCCCCAACCCATCCCTGACTTGTTTTGCTGTCTGTGTCTTGCCACCCCCTCACCATCTCGATGCTTGTCTTATGCTTTCATTGGTATAATGTCTTTTCCTTTTCCCATTTTCATAAAACTGGGCTTTGCATCAATTCCCTGCCCTTTTCTTCTTGTCTTTTCTTCTTCTTCCGCTTCAACTCATATCCGTTACGCATATGTGTGCAATCTCTCCTCCTTTCTTTCTCTCTTTTGCTAGTTTTTATGTCCACACCCTCATTATCCTCACATTTTCTACCTCAAATCCCAGCAGCTGAACAGCCAGGTAGTGGAACATGGGCATGTCATATATAATGTGGAGGGTGCCCCGGTCCTCCCAGCTTCCATCAACTTGAAACCAGGTGAGTTTTTTCTCACAGATCCATCTTTCACACACACAAACTGTTAGTGCTGGTTCTAGTGAAACGAGCTTGCTTTTCTACTGTAGCAATGTCTCACTTATGACAACTGTATTATCAGCATCAAACTGCATTTTAAATTAATATTATAACAGATGTTGTGCCTGTGTTGTACTCTCTTTAAGTAGGTGGGTATGGGATTTGGAAACCAGCTTTGTTTTTTTTGTTTTAAACTGGCAGCTTAGAGGACTCTGTTAGAAGTTAATGATCTTGAGATGATGTGTCTAAAACAACAAAAATATACATTCAGGTGGCGCAGCGGGATAATGCGCTAGCACACCAGCGTAGAGTTTCTGAGCCGGGGTTCAAATTTCGTCTCTGCTACCGGGCGGCTGGGCGCCCTTGTGCAGACACAATTGGCTAATGCCTGCAGCAGAAAATTGGCTTCCAGTCTGCTGGATGGGAATAATTGGACTAAGGGGTGGGGTTATGAAGGACCCAGGTGCCTGTACAGAAAGTGGAGAAGCGTAGAGATTGGGGCATGGCTATCCAACACAAATCCTTCATATATGTGTGTTTGTGTGGATGGATGGATGGATGGATGGATGGATGGATGGATGGATGGATGGATGGATGGATGGATGGATGGATGGATAGATAGATAGATAGATAGATAGACTAGGCAAAAACATGGGCTATTGATTAACATGACGTGCCTTCTGGAACTTCATGAAGTAGTCATTGAACTACAATGAAGCTAGTAAATTTACCAGTAGTAATGGTAACACATTAATAGTGGAAAACATTAAGTGTGGACACAACTGATCTCTCTTATTGGGTGAATCATGCCGACCCAGGGTATACTCCTAAATCAGTTTGCCATCAGTTCCGGCAGGAATAGGGAATAGAGATTTCTATGCTAACGCCAAGCAACCTCGATAGAAGAGTCTAGAGTGACCATTAAACAGACGGTCAGAAACTCTGACTCAGTTTCTCTGAGTTGGAGTGGTTTTGGTGGGAGAGCAGATTTTCCACATCTGTTTCATTTTTAAACACTTGCCCCAAGTAAAACCAGCCGAATGTAACTTTTTCCCTGTATTGATTATATAATGGCATGTGAGACGGAGGGTCAGGCGGGAATTCAACTCTTTGTTGCGCCAGCAGTGGCTACTACTGTATGGTCAAAGCTATCTGTTAGAATTCATTGCTGATCAGTGTAAAGCTGCTAGTGGGTTGTGCCTAAGCCCATTGGTTTGAATGGCCTGAGGCTAACTATGTTAGCTTAGTAAGCAAAAATAATAGTAATGCGTCTAAATAATCTGCCTTATAAGTCAATGTCTTATTAGAACCCTCTCTACTTAGGCAGCTGCCCAGGTAGGCAGCAAGGCAGCTCACTAGGTTTTTGAACAGACTTATTATATTTGTGGAAAAGGACTAAGCTATAAAGCTTTATAAACTATAAAGCAGATTACATATGGCGCCTGTGGTTATAACGTTCTAATATTTCTCTTATTCACCTCTCTGTCCGACTGCAGATGACAAGCCAAAGCTTGAATGTGCTGTATTGAAGTCATCATCACCTGGGCTGCGAGATGCAGAGCCTGTTCAGAGACGAGAGTCCAGCAGCCCTGCCCCTGTCCCTAAATCATATCCCTCTGAGAAATCTGAGCTTCCTCTCTCAGGCCCAGAACTGGCCCCCAGTGTAGCTCCACCCACTCTCACCTCTACTAAGCCTGCCTCAGCAGAGGAGACAGCAAGACCCCGTACACCTGCAGTGGAGCCCGGCCCCGTTCGGGCCGTCACGCCAGAGCCAGAGAAACCTGTACCTGAGCAAATTCCACAAGAGGTGCCAGCCTCCACAGCGCAGGCTGTAAAGGCTGTCAACGGGCTGGCCGAAGGGGATGCCACGTCTCAGTGTGACGACTCCGACTTCCAGCCGCCCAAGGAGCCAAGCCCTGTCCTGGAGGCCCAAGGTTCGGAAGTTAAGGCTACTGGTCCTGCAGCTGTCGAAATAGTTTCTCCAAGCACTGTAACAACTCCCCTGCCCACCACCATCTCTGCTGCTGTTGTGTGTTCTCTTCCTGCACCTCCAGGCCTCACTCATCCAAGCCAGGTTGCCGTAGAAGCAGCTACAGCTTTGACTTGGTCAGAGCTTAGCAATGCTGACAAGGAGGCACAGGTCGAGCCAGAAGAGAAAGCGGAGATCACATTACAATCTAATCTTAGACAAAGTTCAAGTCAAGGTAAATACCAAATGGATGTAATGTTAGAATAGGATGTGGCTTTGAAGACTTTACAGTGAGCATTGTCAACCTCCTTTACTGTTGCAGTTACATCTAGTGTACCAAAGACATGGAAAAAGCCAAAAGAGGACAACTCCGTGGGGCATTCCCAGTGTCCTGACACAGAGGTAAGTTCAGGATACGTGGTTATTCAATAATAATAAACAAAACACATGGCTAACAAAGTTAAGTGCTCAAGTGACGTAGCGGTAAATTGTGCTAGCCCACTACTGCTGGAATCTAGGGTTCAAAGCAGGCTCCTATCATAAAGCCCTATTAAATACAATGATTTAATCAGAATCTGTCAAATCTATATATTTTTTATTTTTTATAATTTTTTTTTATTATTTATTTATTTATTTATTTTTTTAATTTAGCACGTCCAATTTCGTCCCATCTATCATCCTCTCATTAGTGCGGATTCCTGCTCCTGATTGGGGCTGACGAGGCCGTTCCACGCCTCCTCCGAAACGTGCACAGCCAATCGACCGTCTTATCACCCACACTTGACGAGTGTAGCGTGGCAGAGTACTGTACACGGAGGATCACACACTCCGCCACACCCCCTCCCGTCTCCATACAGGCGCCACCAACCAGCCAGCAGAGGGCGCAACCGCCCCGTTCCTTGAGAGAGCATCCCCTACGGTCTCAAGTCCCGCCCCCCACCCGGACAACAGGCCAATCGTTGTCCACAGCCGCCCAGCCTCGACCGTGAAGGCAGAGCTGGATTCGAAACGACGCTCCTTCGAAATCCAGCTCTGGTTGCAGCGCGTGTCTTTTTACCGCTGCGCCACCTGAGCGGCTCAAATCTATATTTTAATGAACTGTTTAAGTTGCATTATGTGATGTCCTGTACTCCAGACATTCTAACCTGGTGTATATTTTAGGAAACGCTGGAGCCAGCTGTAGAAGCTGAAGTGGAGTGCTCCAGCCCTTCTCCTGTGTCTGTGGAGCGACGGGCCTCAGCAGGAACACCGCTGGAGGAGAATGGAGAGCAGGAGGCAGAGCCTCTGAAGAACGGGCCAGAGCTCAGCTCAGAGGCCGAGAGCGGTGATGGAGTCAATGCACCTGGACTCATAGAGACGATACAGAGTAAGGTTTACTTGTGACAGAAATCTAAAAGATTCTCATGTTCCTGCTTTTGTTCATGGTTTGTTTACTTGAAGGCTGGGTCATGTTGTGGACTATTAGTGTTGCTTGGCGTAGTAAGCTTGGCCCATAAATGCTGTTTCAAATTCTTAAATTGTACTGGGGACCAAATCAGATCCTACATGTACACAAGGTTTTATATATTGTGAGTCTGTCTTATCTGTCTATGTTAACTTTAGCAAGCTAAGCTAACTTAATGTGCAATAACTATAAAAGACACAACTGTAAAAGAGGTTTGAACATTCTAATCCATCAATATCAGCCACATGATCAATTATGACATTATTTCGTCGACATAAAGTGCCACCCTTCCAGAGATCAGCACTGCAGAGCAGTTATGAGTCATGAAGTGAATTATGGGTAAAATAATTCAACTTTGTGTGAAATTTGACCAAGTTTCTTATGCAAATTTTACCACAACTGATCGTTCTACCAGACCTGGCACAGTTCACCTGACAAGTGCACCTGCCAGTGGCTAGGCTGTTCAGCCATCCCCTCCTCTCAGACGTAGCCAGTCATGTCTGTGTAAACGCCCGACTGGCTGATAGATTAGAACTATGACCCCCTGATCTTAGCAGTAGTGAGCTAGTCTAATAACAACTGCGCCACCTCAGCACCCTTAAATGTAACAGAATTTAGAAATATATATATATATGCATCTTTTTACCTGCACGAGGCGAGTTCATACGTGGATCAGCTTTGCGTCTGGAGAGACACACCATGTTCACAGTAACCCTCATCCCTGTGCAGGCGCCATCAATCAGCCAGCAGAGGTCGTAATTGTATCAGTTATGAGGAATCCCCTCCGGCACCCTCCCTGCGAATGTGTCAATCGTTGTTTGCGTAGGCGACCAGCCTGCCGGTAGCGGAGCTGAGATTCGAACCGACAAGTGTGCTAGCGTGTTTTACCACTGCGCCACCCAAACGCCTGCAAAATGTATACCTCTTTTTAACGTTTCTGACACTTATTACTTATCATCAGCCTGTACTGTAGAGACCGACGATGAATTTCAGGCATCTATAATTAAAGCTATTAGCTCAAATAATCACAAGATTATGCACATTTTTTCACACGCCGGTTTCTTTCACCCTCAGAGCCAGAACTGAAAAATGGGAAGAGGCAGTACAACAGAGATTTTCTGTTGGGCTTCCAGTTCATGCCTGCCTGTGTGCAGAAGCCAGAAGGACTTCCCCCCATATCAGATGTGGTTCTTGATAAGGTAATCCTGCTGAAACACTGAACTTTATTGATCTTTTGTAAGCATTAGAAGAAAGATGTTCTAAGATTTACGTGCAAATCTTTGCTTTTACAGATAAACCAAAATAAGCTGCCTCTTAGGCCTGACCCACGGCTTATCTCCAGAGGCCCAGATTTCACCCCAGCCTTCGCTGACTTCAGCAGGATACCTGGAGTAAGAGGAGCACCAGTAAGTTTCCTCCTGCTACTATTAATGTTTGACTCAATGTTTGACTCAATGTTTATTCAGTGTTTTGTGTGCTTCAAATAATAGCCTAATTCTAGTCGGAGTCTTTACTGCTGACGGCTCACACTCAGCCATTAATCAGACATATTTTTTTCCTTAGCTGCTAAATGTAGGCCTGAGACGGCTTCCTCCCCGCAAGATCATTATGAATCTTTCAGTCAATGAAGAGGTGCAGTTAAAGAAGGCTGAGAATGCCTGGAAGCCCGGGTTGAAAAAGGAAAGCGCCACAGATGAGCCAGAGACCCTGAAAACTCAGGTCAGTACATCACCTTCCTGTGGTATGATGACCCAGCTGAAACGGTTCTCAATCTGAAAAAGAAATGAACCTCCTAGAAACTATCAATGCACTGTTGAACCGATTTTTCTTTCTTCCCTTTTTGTACAGGAGATTTTCCGGAGGGTGCGCAGTATCCTAAACAAACTCACACCCCAGATGTTTAACCAGCTGATGAAGCAGGTGACGGATCTCACCATCGACACAGAGGAGCGCCTTAAAGGGGTCATTGACCTGGTTTTTGAGAAAGCCATCGATGAGCCCAGCTTCTCTGTGGCATATGGCAATATGTGTAGCTGTCTGGCTACAGTGAGTAACACATTCTGCTTTACAGACTTGCATCAAACATTTGTCTTTTTTTTTTTTATCATAATAACCTGTGATAATTCTTATTTGATTCTAATTAGTTCAGCCTAATACTTACCGCTGTGTTATAGCCTTTCACATAATACACAGCAAAATGCTTCTCTGCTGGCTGTGCCACTAGCAGCCATACACAATATTGATCGACACTACTGACGGTTTATTCACACACAGTTTTGTATTAAATGTATTTTGTTTGTTCAAGAAGGCTCTGATAGGGGTCATCATGTGGAGACGTGGGAAAATAAATCCCACCAAAACAACAAAGTTGGTTCATGAAGCTTTATTGCATTGTTATTGTTATTTAAAAAAAACTGCTTGATTGTGACAATTCTGACCTTAAATACTGTCGCCTCACAGCAAGAAGGTCCTGGGTTCGATCCCCAGGTGGGGCGGTCCAGGTCCTTTCTGTGTGGAGTTTGCATGTTCTCCCCGTGTCTGCATGGGTTTACTCCGGGTGCTCCGGTTTCCTCTCACAGTCCAAAGACATGCACGTGATGTGAATTGGAGACACTAAATTGTCCATTACTGTGTTCGATATAACCTTGTGTGAACTGATGAACCTTGTGTAATGAGTAACTACCGTTCCTGTCATGAATGTAATTAAAAGTGTAAAACATGACGTTAAAATCCTAATAAACAAACAAACAAACAAACTGAGCTTAAATTAATTTAAAACCATTTCATTGAAAAGCTTACATACTAGTGTTCATTGTTTTTTTTTTCTCTCTCTAGTTAAAAGTGCCCATGGCAGACAAGCCTACCAGCACTGTGAATTTTCGAAAGCTGCTGCTAAACCGCTGTCAGAAAGAGTTTGAGAAAGACAAAGTCAATGACGACGTCTTTGAGAAGAAGCAGCGGGAGCTAGAATCGGCCGCCTCAGTAAGCACTGCTTCTCTCAAAAGGGTTTCACTTCATTTTTTTTTTATTTCCACATCTTGCAGATTACAGTAATGTGCTGAAATGGCAAATGGTACCTCAGGGAGATTAGATCTTATCAGATTTAAACCTTCCTGTGTGTAAAATGTTCTATTTTCGAGTGGGTTCTGGTGCAATTGGAAATATCCAACCCCCCAATTGAAGAAAATCTTTAAAAAAAAGATTTATAGCTCTAAACTGCAGAGCTAGATTTTGCTTTGAGGTCTTTATCAGTTGAAGGATGCAGCAAATGTGCAAAGATAATGAATGATGTAGTATTTTAGAATAGAAGGATTTTTGGTAAATTCTACCATGTTACACTAATTCAACCCCTACATAATATTGCTGATATTAAAACCTACTGCTAACCTACTGCTAATGGGACAGTGGTAGCCTAGTGGGTAGAGCTTTGGACTATCAATTGAAAGGTTGAAAGTTTGAATCCCAGCTCTGCCATGCAGCCACTGTTGGGTCCTTGAGCAAGGCCCTTAACCCTCTCGGTTCCAGGGGCGCGGTACAATGGCTGACCCTGCACTCTGGCCCCAGCTTCCAGACAAGCAGGGCTATGCGAAAATAGAATTTCGTTGTACTGTATTCCTGCATATGTACAGTGTATCACAAAAGTGAGTACACCCCTCACATTTCTGCAAATATTTCATTATATCTTTTCATGGGACAACACTATAGACATGAAACTTGGATATAACTTAGAGTAGTCAGTGTACAGCTTGTATAGCAGTGTAGATTTACTGTCTTCTGAAAATAACTCAACACACAGCCATTAATGTCTAAATAGCTGGCAACATAAGTGAGTACACCCCACAGTGAACATGTCCAAATTGTGCCCAAATGTGTCGTTATCCCTCCCTGGTGTCATGTGTCAAGGTCCCAGGTGTAAATGGGGAGCAGGGCTGTTAAATTTGGTGTTTTGGGTACAATTCTCTCATACTGGCCACTGGATATTCAACATGGCACCTCATGGCAAAGAACTCTCTGAGGATGTGAGAAATAGAATTGTTGCTCTCCACAAAGATGGCCTGGGCTATAAGAAGATTGCTAACACCCTGAAACTGAGCTACAGCATGGTGGCCAAGGTCATACAGCGGTTTTCCAGGACAGGTTCCACTCGGAACAGGCTTCGCCAGGGTCGACCAAAGAAGTTGAGTCCACGTGTTCGGCGTCATATCCAGAGGTTGGCTTTAAAAAATAGACACATGAGTGCTGCCAGCATTGCTGCAGAGGTTGAAGACGTGAGAGGTCAGACTGTCAGTGCTCAGACCATACACCGCACACTGCATCAACTCGGTCTGCATGGTCGTCATCCCAGAAGGAAGCTGACGCACAAGAAAGCCCGCAAACAGTTTGCTGAAGACAAGCAGTCCAAGAACATGGATTACTGGAATGCCCTGTGGTCTGACGAGACCAAGATAAACTTGTTTGGCTCAGATGGTGTCCAGCATGTGTGGCGGCGACCTGGTGAGAAGTACCAAGACAACTGTATCTTGCCTACAGTCAAGCATGGTGGTGGTAGCATCATGGTCTTGGGCTGCATGAGTGTTGCTGGCACTGGGGAGCTGCAGTTTATTGAGGGAAACATGAATTCCAACATGTACTGTGACATTCTGAAACAGAGCATGATCCCCTCCCTTCAAAAACTGGGCCTCATGGCAGTTTTCCAACAGGATAACGACCCCAAACACAACCTCCAAGATGACAACTGCCTTGCTGAGGAAGCTGAAGGTAAAGGTGATGGACTAAACCCAATTGAGCACCTGTGGCGCATCCGCAAGTGGAAGGTGGAGGAGTTCAAGGTGTCTAACATCCACCAGCTCCGTGATGTCATCATGGAGGAGTGGAAGAGGATTCCAGTAGCAACCTGTGCAGCTCTGGTGAATTCCATGCCCAGGAGGGTTAAGGCAGTGCTGGATAATAATGGTGGTTACACAAAATATTGACACTTTGGGCACAATTTGGACATGTTCACTGTGGGGTGTACTCACTTATGTTGCCAGCCATTTAGACATTAATGGCTGTGTGTTGAGTTATTTTCAGAAGACAGTAAATCTACACTGCTATACAAGTTGTACACTGACTACTCTAAGTTATATCCAAGTTTCATGTCTATAGTGTTGTCCCATGAAAAGATATAATGAAATATTTGCAGAAATGTGAGGGGTGTACTCACTTTTGTGATACACTGTATATATGACAAAGGCGTCCTATTCTGATCTGTATAAAGTTTGGTCACAACATAATTAAATCACTGGAAAGTTAATATCAACTTTTAATTTGCTGGAGCCGTGATGCGTTATTTAAACACCACTCAGAGATTCTCTGAACCTCAAGGTATTTTGCAATCATCGTGACAACTAAGTAGCTGTCACAAAAGATGAGAGAGAAGATCATTACATTGCTTTAAAAGGGCAATGGATGTAAGAAGACCAGAAGAATACAGTCCCTACGGTCAAGCATGGAGGTCGATCAATAATGTAGAAATGTTTTTCTGCTACAGGAACTGGCAGTCATGGATTCACAGAAATGCCAAGGCATTTATAGAGGAAAGTTATGCCTTCTGTGGTGAAATTGAACCCTAATACTGATTTGACTTTCCAGCAATCACACTTCCAAGTCAACTAAGTTTGGTTAAGGAATCAGTCCTGGAATATCCTAGCGTGTCCTCACTCTCCAGATTCAAATTCTATAAAAATATCTTTACACAAAAGTGGTAGAAGGTTCCACAAGAGAGGCACCAGAAGCTGGTAACCATTCACCAAAATCACTCATTAGAGGTTATCAAAGCACAAGAATGTTCCATCAAGTACTAAAGCTGGGGGTTGAATAATAATGCACATGGACATTTGTCAAGATTTGGCTTTGATGTTTCCTCTTAGACCAGTGAGCGGGAGCGGCTGCAGGAGGAGCTGGAGGAGGCGAAGGACAAAGCGCGCAGGAGATCAATCGGAAACATCAAGTTCATAGGAGAGCTGTTTAAGCTGCGCATGTTGACCGAGGCTATCATGCATGACTGTGTGGTGAAGCTGCTAAAGAATCATGACGAGGAAAGTCTCGAGTGCCTTTGCAGACTCCTCACCACCATCGGCAAGGACCTGGACTTTGAGAAGGCCAAGGTAAGCAGCCAGTGTTGGGCAAGCTGCCAGTTTGTTTGGGATTGCACGTGTGTCACTTTTTTAGATAGATGAATCTGGAAATTGCCATTAATTCATACCAGTTTTATACATTTAATTTCATATTAGCTTTGTGGTGAAGTATGTGCACAGTCCTCTTTAATTAGTGGGTTTGGTGCATAAAATCAGACCTACAGTCTGACAAACTGAAAGAATGAGAATGGTACTGTCGTTGTGTAAAACTCCTCCAGCGAGTTAGATAATAGCAATTTTGCACACAGCTGGTAGAGTGAGGCACTGCACACTTATGTTTTATATTGGGCTAAACATTGTGTAGTGTACATTAGGCACTTAGTCTTACTTAGAGATGAACACTTAGCTGCTTTTCAAGACTTGCATATGCTTGCAACAGTCTTCCCTTATGAGCCAGCCATACATGTCTTCTATTATTAATTGAACTGAGAACTTGTGTTTTTATTTCTGTCCCTGTAGCCCCGAATGGATCAATACTTCAACCAGATGGAGAAGATAGTGAAGGAGAGGAAAACCTCATCACGTATTCGGTTCATGCTGCAGGATGTCATTGATCAGCGACTGGTTAGAGAATTTGTGTTTATGTGCTGGATGTGCATGCGTGTGATTGTTTTTAAATGGGTTTTGTAGGTGCTTTAAATTTTTTTAGAGCAGCATAACCTTACTACCCTCTACTTGTCATCTCCCCTGACAGATATGAAACCCTTAATAAATACCTACATCAAGGAAAAATGGCAAATTGAATGGAACTCTCAGGCCACCAACAACTTTTTTGAAATACACAAAGGCGAAAAAAAACAATAAAACACATCCTAATAGAATGCCCCAAATACATAAAAAGAAATTCTTACACAAGACAATATGAGAACAATTTTAACCTACCTTGCAGCCATAAAAATAAAAATATAAAAGACCCACAATATAAAGACAAGATATAATATCAAACATAATACCAATCATGCCATAAAACGAAACAAATGTGTTAAACATGGCATTCAAATCTAAACAAAACTTCTGACATCTGGGATCCAGGGTTTGAATCTCAGAGGTGCTATCATCGTGCATCTGCATGGATGTGATTAGCTAATGTCTGAAACAGCCTAGCCATTGGAAGATGTGCTTGTTAGTATGCTCTTAATGCCGGTCCCAAGCCCAGATGGAAATAGTCTAGTATGCAGACTAGATACACCTTTGCGACCTCTAAATAAACAAATGTTTACTAAAACCATGTTGAAATTAATATTTCATTTTCTGCCCCCTTTTTTAAAAGCACACAAAATATTTTTTGCTTGTAAAGCTGCCAGATTTTGTAGCGCTTTTATACATAGAATCATATGAAACTGCTTTATTTTTATAAAGAAGTGTTTATATGTTGGTGTATCAGCTAGCTTGTTGGACTTTGCAATGCAAAATTGCTTACATTTTGATGGATTAAATGTTTATTCAAGTAAGATATGGTTCAGTGCAATGCATCACTAACAATTTTATTAGGCAAAGAATGCAGATACAAAATACAATGCAAATACAAAACAGTAATTAATACAGACATTTTCCCAACTAAATGACTAATCATTCATGCATGTGATTTGGTTGCAGCATAACTGGGTGTCTCGGCGAGCTGATCAGGGTCCTAAGACCATTGAGCAGATCCACAAGGAGGCAAAAATCGAAGAGCAGGAGGAGCAAAGGAAAGTTCATCAACAGCTGCTATCCAAGGACAAGAGAAGACCAGGTCAGAGAGAGCATATAGGCTAATCCTTATATAAAGCTTGTTTTAATTCCTTCTCTTGGTAAGATCTGTGTTTAGTAGTCACCAAAAGCACTGTTCTCCTTATTACAGTAATACAGAGAGAAGAGACCTGGAACACTGTGCCCGTTCCTAAGAACAGTAGAACAATAGACCCCAGCAAGATCCCCAAAATTACCAAGGTACAAACTGTCTTTACATGTTTGGAATAAAACTATGCTTTAAGGTCTTGTGTCCAATATTTTGCCCTGTAGTGAGCCAGCTATCAATTATGATTTATTCTTCTTTTACCATTTTATCACCTAAGTAAGTGCTTTAATAAATACAAGGTGTGCTATAGCCCCACCTGCTGGCTATTTAAGCAGAGCCCGAAATCAAATCTGAATTATTTTGCATGTATTGTGCTCAGTTTATCAGTAAGTAAACGTAATACTTTCCATGTTTTTTGGCAATTGATCTTTTTTTGTGACACTATTGTCCTACTAGGAAAACTTTTATATTATTTGATGGTTTTATTGTGGGATTGCGGAAAATATTCTCGATCAGCAGGTTAAATTTTTCTTTTGTTGCCCTAGAAAACTTTTATATACTGCCATTCAATTTATTAGTCTCCTTTTTCAGGTGGTTTTTGGATTACATGTGAATTATGTGGTCAGCACAAGCAGGCTGTTGTGTTTGTGTATCTTACCTTGGACAGAGACCACTGTACCTTGTACTTTTTATTGGTGGTCAAACCACCGCTGTTTAATTACTAACAAGGAATTAGATGTTTACACCACAGTGTTAAATAGTTAAATAAATAATCCAAAATAATAATCCAATTTCTGTTTATTTACTTCAGTCACAGAACATAACAGCAGTAAAAATCATTAAAATCGCAAGCATGTCCCCTGCAAGTGTATGTAAACATTTGACCATGTGTATGTGTCCAGTTAAAGTCATAAAACTGTATCTTAACTAATTAAAAGTCCTGTAAATGTGAAAACAGTTAATGTAGGGCTGCATTTACATGATAAGCACTAAGTGCTTCGTTCACCGTGAGGCTGAATGTGTATTGCCGCCTAACGCAGCATTTAAGCATTTTACATTATATGCTAGAAAACCACTTTCTGCTGGCTGTGCCACTGAGCACCAAGCTTAAATTAGTGAACAATAATAACAGTTTATTCAGATGCAGTTTTGTGTGTACAGCACAGCACGATTTCAGACACAGATTGAACACGTGTTTAAGGGGGTGCATGGTTATCTGGCTCTACTTGATCAGACTGGGGTTTGTTCAAGGGCCATCTGATTTACAATTTATTAAAGGGGGGAAAATCCAGAAAATATATAAATCAGTGTGTACATCACACTGACAGTGTGTTTGTCATATAAGCAGTAAGCACCCAAGCAATTTTGCCACGTATCAGGTGTATGCAGCTTTATCCACAGTTTCTTAGGTGTCTACTAACACTGTGCTGGATGTGTGTGTGTTTTAGTCAATAGATGATAAGATTCAGTTGGTGCCACGAGCTCAGCTTAGCTGGATGAAGGGCAGCAGTGGAGGAGCTGGAGCCAAGGCCACTGAATCCGGTTAGTCAGGGGCAGTCCATGTGTTGTTTTTTTGCCTCCTTTTTAAAAAAATAAAATGTGCAAATTGTGACATTAGTGTTCCTCTTGCAGACGTCTTACAGCCTAGCAGTCTGAACCGTTATTCACCTCTACAGCCTTCAGCTCCAGCAGCTTCCTCCACTTCTTCTGTGTCTACTGAGTTTGAGGGTAAAGGTGGCCTGAGCAGGTACTGCATCCGTTATTAGCCAGAGTAAGCCTCGGAATAGGTGTGAATAAAATGCACTCTTTTATTTATTAGCGCAATATATATATGTGTGTGTGTGTTTCAGTCGTGGGAGCTCAGGTCGAGAGCGAAACGATAATCTGTTGAGTTCCGTCCCCTTGAAGCCTGGCCTTCCAGCTGGAAGCGAGGTTAGTAAGGAGACCCCTGAGGAGCCAGCACAGGAGGAGGTGCATAAGGACACGCACGTCTCCGACACACCCAAACTGCAGCCCAGTACAGCCAGCAGGAGCAAACTGGAGCGCAGCCAATCCAGGGAATCTGGTGAGCCACAGTTCTACACAGAATAACAAGCAGCTGCTGCCTGTTTCTTTCCGAACTGGAGGGTCTGATGAACAAATGCGGTTTATTGGGCTGGGTGGGTAGCACTGTCGCCTTACAGCAAGAAGGTCCTGGGTTCGATTCCCAGGTGGAGCGGTCTGGGTCCTTTCTGTGTGCAGTTTGCATGCTCTCCCCGTGTCTGCGTGGGTTTCCTCCGGGAGCTCTGGTTTCCTCACACAGTCCAAAGACATGCAAGTGAGGTGAACTGGAGATACTAAATTGTCCATGACTGTGTTTGACATTTAAATCTTGAACTGATGAAGCTTGTGTAACCTGTAACTACCTGTTCTAATAAAATAAATAAAACTAAGCTGTAGGGGAGAATTCGATTCAAATCTTGAATGGGAAATTGCGGTTCTACTCTCATCTCTTTCATACTGTGTTAATTGTAAATCGTATTTACTCTCGTGCTGTTTCCTGTGTGTGCAGTAAAACTTGAAGCAATGGCAGTTCCTTCTACAGAGAAGCCTGCGTTACCAGAGGAGGAGATGGAGAAACGGTCCAAGTCAATTATTGATGAGTTTTTGCACATTAATGACTACAAGGTACGCAGTGCCATCATCCTCCAACACAATGTCCATTCTTCATAAAGATCAGATTTGAGTTTCTCACATTGCACGCGTGTTTCTGATCCGTGGCGTTCGTGTGCTCCCACAGGAGGCCGTGCAGTGCGTGCAGGAACTGGAACAGCCCTCCATGCTGTACGTCTTTGTGCGGGTGGGCGTGGAGTCCACGCTGGAGAGGAGCCAGATCACGCGTGACCACATGGGCCAGCTGTTTTATCAGCTGCTACAGGCCGAGTGCCTCTCCAAACCTCAGTTCTTTAAAGGGTGCGAGTCCACTTCTAACCACACGGCTCTTTGGCAGGATATATGAACCACATTGGTTTGCTTTGTGATGGGATGCTTGTTAGCCTGTACATTTCTTGTATTTTGATCCTGTTAACATAAAAGTACATCTTAAATCTACATACCATAGCGACATACTTAACCCAGCTGGAAACAGGTGCTGGAAAAAGTCGATAAAGAGAACGCTTGGGAGTTCATACGTGGATCCCCTCCGGCGCCCTCTTTGTGAACGAGTCAGTCATTGTTCGTGTAGGTTCTCAGCCTGCCAATAGCAGAGATTTAAATTCACGCGTTTGAGATGTCAGCTCTGGTGTGCTCGGGTGTTTTACCACTGCTCCACCTGAGCCCCTCCCTGTTTGACCCATTTTAAACACAAGCTTGGGTAATTATTATTAGACTGTGTCTAATGGATCAAGCAAAGTGTAGCTTAGTGGTTAAGGTACTGGGACTAGTCATCAGAAGGTTGCTGGTTCAACCTCACAACTGCCAAGTTGCCACTGTTGGGCCCCTGAGCAAGGCCCTTACTCTTAACTTCTTGAACTGTATTCAGTCATAAGGGCGGCACGGTGGCTTGGTGGGTAGCACTGTCGCCTCATAGCAAGAAGGTCCTGGGTTTGATTTACATTTGAGGTGATCCGGGTCCTTTCTGTGTGCTGTTTGCATGTTCTCCCCATGTCTGACGTGGTGTGGGTTTCCTCCGGGAGGTCCGGTTTCCTCCCACAGTCCAAAGACATGCAGTCAGGTTAATTGGAGATACAAAATTGTCCTTGACTGTGTTTGACATTAAAGACTTGAACTGATGAATCTTGTGTAACCACCCGTTCTGTCATAAATGTAACCAAAGTGTAAAACATGACGTTAAAATTAGGGCTGTCAAACGATTAAAAATTTTAATCGCGATTAATCTCAGAATATCATATAGTTAATCGCGATTAATCGCATTAAAAAAATCTGTGTAAATGTTATAGAAAACAAGGATTTTTAAGTGAAATGTTACAGTTAAAATGGTGAACACATTTTATGCTAAATGTACTGATGTTAAAAACTGCTGGGACAAGAGAAAACTGTTTTATTCACTCACATACTAGGCAGTAATACTATCCAGTGGTTTAATGGACGTTTCTACACGAACTGAGTGTGTTTAGACTAGGGTGGCCAGATTCATAGTAACAAAAAGGAGGACATTACACCCCAAAAAGCCGGACATCATATTAGGAACAGGGGGACATGCTACTGCAACACACAGAATGAATCCAGAACCCATATAACAGAGTTTTTGACCAATTTAAGCAAGAATTATATAACAAATGACTGTTTTACTCACTAAATGTTGTGTCTTTTCATATTTAGGTCCGTTCATCGCTGCCTCAAAAGTTTACTTTTTGGCATTTTCACCGCGTTCCTGATCATGAGAGCTGAGTGATTGACTCAGGCAGCGGTGTTTACAAAACAGAGAGGGCGGGCGAAATTCAACCACCCAATCACAGACTAGCATTTAGAGGGCGGACCTTCTCCGATTGGCCAGTGGTAGCTCTATAAGGAGTCAAATGAGGCTGTTAAACCAATGATATACAAAGCATTTGTTTCGACATGTACCTGAGCCAATGGTAAATAATATTGATCAAAAATGAAACCAGTTCACTCCAAAAGGAGGATTTTGAAGTGTCCGTCCTAGCGTTACGTGAATGGAGGACTGGCAGCTTCTTTATTATGCAAGTGCATTACTACGACACTACGACGCTCGGTAACATTATGTTAACAAACCGCAAATGAAAAACGGTGGCAAGTCCGACATTAAAACGTTTGTTCTACCAGTCAAGTCTCAACATGAACTAGAATTTGCGTTAACGGCACTAATTTTTATAATCGCGTTAAATTGAGATTGCGTTAATGCGTTATTATCGCGTTAACTTCGACAGCCCTAGTTAAAATCCTTTCTTTTCTTCTGCTTTATTTCTGCAGGTTCTCTGAAACCCTCGAGACAGCAGATGATATGGCCATTGATATTCCTCATATATGGCTGTACTTAGCAGAGCTGGTTAATCCAGTTCTTCGGGAAGGGGGAATCTCTATGAGAGAATTATTTAGGTACTATCTTTGTTGGCAGTCTGCAAACACATTTTCCAGATGCGTTATTGTCTGTTATGTACCCCCTTAGACCTGTCATGTGATCAGAGCAATGTTTCCTTTGTGTTCGTGCAGTGAATTTAGCAAACCATTACTCCCTGTGGGAAGAGCTGGGATTTTATTTTCTGAAATATTGCACCTTCTATGCAAACAAATGGTACGTTACAAAGTTACGATACAGTTTATAATTCTTCTGTGATTTACATAAAAGGAGGGCAGTTTTTTTAATAGCGTAAAATATGGTTGTGAGTAACAGTAGTTTCTCTGTACCTCAGAGCCATAGGAAAGTGGGGGCCTTCTGGAGGGACTCTGGGTTGAACTGGGCGGATTTACTCCCTGAAACAGAGGACGTCCACAGCTTCATCACCGAGCAGGTAAGCTCTTCTTTAGGTTGCAGTCCCTTACTACTAGGGTACTTTTTGCACCCATAATTTTTGAGCATTTGTTTATGCATTTCACTGCCAATCCGCTGCTGGGGACCGCGACAACATCCAAGGAGAGTGTATATTCACCTGACGCACTCCCTCCGACGTGTGCTTCCACCAATCCTTTCTTATTTTCCCATACTTTGATGGATTTGTGCATGAGGTTGCGTATGTGTATGTAGAGCCACGCCCCGATCTCTGTGCTCCTCCACTTTCTGTACAGGTGCACTGGGCAACCAGGGTCCTTACACAGCATTGATAACACAGCAAGAATGTCCTGGCTTTGATTCCCAGGTGGAGCAGTCCAGGTCCTTTCTATAATTTAGCATAGCCAATCTGCTGCTGGGGCCACCAAACCCTTCTTATTAACGGTATATTTGCATGGTGGATTTGCAGGCGAATAATCGTCACGTGAATGTACTTATTCTTCGGTGGATTTGTCCGTGAGGTTGGCTTCACGTATGTAGAGCCACGCCCCAATCTCTGCGCTCCTCTACTTTCTGTACAGGCATCCTGGGCAACCAAGGTCCCTACACAGCATTGATAACCCCACCCCTTAATCAAGTCTTTCCCACCCAGCAGACTGGAAGCCACTTTTGTCTGCTGCTGGCATTAGCCAATCGTGCCTGCTAAAGGGCACCTGGAAGCTCAGAATCTCTGCACTGGTGTGCTAGTGGATTATCCCACTGCGGGATGTAGTTAGGAATTTTAGTTAGAAATGATATTTTATGCAGTTTATGTAATTTTATAATTTGTTTTTTTTTTCCATTTGATTCTTTATTTTGACACCTTTATCAGAAACTGGACTTTACGCTGTCTGATGGCTCAAGTCCACCGGACACGGTCTCTGAGAGAACCCTTTCGTCCGAGGAGCTGAACAAGCAGCTTGAGAAACTTCTCCTGGAGGACGTGGCTAGCGACGAACAAATTTTCGACTGGGTAGAGGTACAAAAGCATTCGAGTTATTTGACTGAGAGTTGCAATGGCAGGTTTATTGTTGTTTTTTTAAATTAATTACATTTGTGATTTCTTTACGGTAGGCAAATCTAGATGAATCGGAAATGAGTTCGCCGCCATTTCTCAGAGCTCTGATGACTGCTGTGTGTAAAGCCGCAGTTAAATGTAAGTCCTATGTACATATGAATTCAGTAGCACTGTAAAAAGACAACAGCATGATATTTCCCTTTAATATCTTTACATAAAAAATGAATCTTTACATTAAAAAAAATTAGGTTTTTACTGTAGTCATGTTATCAATATATTCAAAATGTGTAAAAATTGGAGGCTTTCATGTTTCATTTTCATGTTTCTAGAAAAACCAGGATTGGTTTATCTCTAGTGGCAGGATAAAAAGCAACACTAGGTGTCAGCACTTTTTCATACATGCAACTGGTGATGCATTTTGGGATTTGAAATGAGTCACTGCATCATTGGGTTTATACAGTCAAAATCCAATTATAGTATGTGTTATATATTTTATCCAAAGCGACTTACACTACAGTGACAGTATATTGTCTAAAGCAACTAAGATCCTTGCTCAAGGGCCCAGCAGGGGCAACCTGACAGTGGTGGGGCTTGAACCAGCTAACTTTTGATTACTAGTCCAGTATTAACCACTAGTCCAAAAGGCAGAGAAGTAAAACTATACACGCTCATAGTCACACAAACACTTTATAACCACTATACACACAAATAAAGAAAGCAAATCAACTTCCTAATTTGATGTTTAAAGAATCTCAGACATCCCAAGTTGCAAAAACTCATTTCAGGGAGGTACCCCCGGACCCGGACCCCATCCACCCCCATCCACGGATTTAGGTTCCCTACATAGTGCACTAAATTGTATATCAGATAATGGATTTGTGTTCCTTACATAGTGCACTAGATAGTGTATTACATAATTAATTATGTTCCCTACATAGTGCACTAGATTGTATATCAGATAATGGATTTATGTTCCCTACATAGTGCACTAGATTGTATATTCGATCATAGATTTATGTTGCCTACTTAGTGCACTAGACATTATATTAGACAATTGATTTATGTTCCTTACTCAGTGCACTAGATTGTATATCAGATAACGGATTTAATACGCGATCGGGAAAAAAGTCTGTGTTGCCTGCGTGCGCGTGTGTGTTGCTCTTGGCCGCTCGTTCTAGATTCCGGGAGATTTTATCTGACTTGCGGGCATCAGGGAGCCGCTATGTATATGCGGGAGACTCCCAGAACTTCTGGGAGACTTGGGATGTCTGGAATCTATTATTTAGTCATGATAATAGCATAGCAGCTGACATTGTGTTAAGAATTGAACAAACAACCCCCCCCTCCCCATTTATACAATATTTTATATTGTATAAAATATACAACAAGAAGTCTCAGTACACAGAGATGAATATGTATTGATAAATACTCTCAAGTTGATATTTGGAATGCAATTTGGATTAGTCACTGGCCACTTCATTTCACCTGTGAATGACAGTGAATATGTGTTGTATGTGTGTTCGCAGGGGAGAGCTCGTCCTGCCGAGTGGACACGGCCGTCATCCAGAAGCGATTGCCTGTATTACACAAGTACCTTAACTCAGACACAGAGAGACAGTTACAAGCACTTTATGCACTTCAATGTTTGATAGTAAAACTGGACCAGCCTCCCAGTGAGTATTATTCATCTCATAACACTGCCACTACACACACCCACACCTCACAAAAATATCTCGCATTAAATTATGACCACTAGCTTAAAAAACACATATGTGTAAAATACAGTGGTACCTTGTAACTCGATCGCCCCTAAACTCGAAATTTTTGAAACTTGACGCCCTTCATTGAGAAATGTGTACCCTTACACTTAACATTTATCGTACACTTGACATGTACACACACTGCCGCCCCATTATTTTACATTAGCCTAAAATATATGCAGTTTCACGGGACCATGGAACGCATTAACAGGTTTCCCAAACATCCTTATGGGAAAAAATACTTTGAAACTCAACGCCTTTTAAACTCAACGCCACTCCCAGAACCAGTTGACATCGAGTTTCAAGGTACCACTGTACCTGTAAGTGTGTTCACCCTGCGCCCAGCCTCATGGTGAACGAAGCACAAAACCGCTTGTCACATAAAAGCAGAACCATCACTAACATGTTGCTTGTGTTGCTTTGCTCAGACCTGCTCCGGATGTTCTTTGACTGTCTGTACGACGAGGACGTGATCTCCGAGGACGCTTTCTACAAGTGGGAGACCAGCAAAGACCCGGCCGAACTGCAGGGCAAAGGCGTAGCGCTCAAATCGGTCACGGCCTTTTTCACGTGGCTCAGAGAAGCCGAGGAGGAGTCCGAGGACAATTGACGAGCGGGGCGAACGGACACGTTTGCCGGCGTGTGCCGAAATAAGACAGTAGTCGCTGAACCAATAAGTTCATCTTCAAAAAAGATACTCGAGCAACGATTCCGTACAGATAGGAAAAATGGGCCGGGGAATTGCGAACGCTCCGGTTCACAGACAAAGCAACGGGATGATTTAACAATTGCTGGAGCACTAAAAAGAGTACATGTATTATTTATAGTGATATTTGTTTTTAATTTTCTTTTGTTACTTTTTAAGAGGAGAATCTTTAATAATACAATGACATGCTACAATGAATCAAATCAAAAGCTAAATTCAGACTCTAATTTATGTTAGGGATTTTAAAAAAAAAAAGAATTACAGATGAAACTGTTTAACATTTTGCAGATGGCCCAGACAGGAAGCATTAGAGGAAAAAAAGAATAATTCTATCATTAATATAATAATAGTTAACGTTGTTAACGGGCCTTTCTGTATTTCAGATTGTTCAGGTGAGGACAGTAGCGTTTTTTGAGGAACTGACAGTCAGGGTTCGAGAGAAGATCGATGCAGTTTTCGGTCAGATGGTAAAAGGTTATTATTCAATAACCGCAGCAATTTTTCTTCTGCTTTAGCTTGCTCTCCATGGAAACATAATCCAGCAGAACTATGCAGTCGAAAGCCTGCTGAGATTATCAACACAACCTTCGAACGGAAATGAGCAAACAGCAACTTGTACAAAACACTAAGAAATGTTGCTAAACCTAAAGTGCTTGTTAAGTCTTCATACTGATAAAGCAAATTTAAAACATGTAAATAAATTAAAACGGGGAAAAATACACGCAAAATATTGTCATGTATCTTTTATTGACCAAAAGTGTGTGGGCATCTGATCATGAGCTTGTTGGACATACCATGCCAAAACTATAGGTCAAAATATAAATCACTTATTCCTATTATATAAGAATTTAGTGTGTGTCTGTCATGAAAAGCATTCTCAATCTAGGTTCCAATTCATCCCAAAGGTGATCTCTTTTTCCACAGGGGCAAACCAAAGCCATTAAAGATACAATTTATGTGAGATAATTGCTATCAATTGCTATTGTGAACAACTAAGGTTAAGAATAGTTGAGGCTGCCGCTCAGGTGGTGCAGCGTAAAAACACACGCTGGAACCAGAGCTGAGATCTCGAATACATCGTATCGAGGCTCTGCCTGCCGGCTGGGCTGAGCAGCAACATGAACAAGAATTCGCCTGTTGTTCAGATAGGAGTGGGATATAAAATTTTAAAAAAGCCGGATAGGGACTCTCTCATAACTAATGCAATAACGACCTCTGCTGGCTGATTGATGGCACCTGCACAGAGATGGGAAAAGAGTGCTCTCAGGGTGTGTCTCTCCGTACACGGTGCTGATCCGCACTGCACTTGTCAAAATGTCGGTGATAAGATGCATACGGCTGCTGCCCACGTGTCGGAGGGTTAGCGTGGGTTAGCTTTGTTCTCCTCAATCAGAGCTGGGATTGGCATTGGTGGAGAGGAAGCATGACGCAATCGGGCAATTGGACGAGCTAAAAAGGGAGAAAAAGGAGAGAAAATGCATAAATATTTCAAGAATAGTTAAGGCTAAACGAAATCATTGAAAAAGATAAGGTGTCCACATACTTTTGGATGTTTGGTGTATTTGTGCAACTGAAATCTGATCTGCATTCTTTTTCCAACCTGATTTCTTGTGATGCTTTTAGGGGGTGATCACTGTAAAACGTCTACAGCTACAAGAAACTAGTCCATGATATATCCTTTGCAATAATTTGGATTTCTAAATAATTACACGCTGTGCCCTTTCACTGACATTAATCCTTTACAGTACTGTTGTACAATTGGATTGTACAATAGTTGTTTTTATTTCTGCCATTTGTTTGGATCTGGAAATGGTTTAAAGGAACAATCTATGCTCCAATTCATCCTAAAGGTGTTCAGTGGGGTCGAGGTCGAGGCTCTGTGCACGCCAGTAAGGTTCCTTCACATCAAACTTGTCAAACTATGTCGTTATTAAACACAGGAGCACAGTTATGCAGGAACAGGAGTGCTGTGAAGTATATCACTCATACACCTTTTAGCAATGTGTGTGGCCGAAACACCTAAACTCGATTGTTAGGATGGGTGTCTACATACGTTTGACCGTATAGAAATAGCAAATATCGAACATTTTATAATTGAAATAAATAAATGTTAAAAGTTCAAGATAAAATCAGACAAAACGGGTATCAACAAGGTTTTATTGTTTTCCAAATACAAAACTATGTAAAGATTTCCTCTCAATAAATAAACAATTGATCAAATGAATGAAAATGAGACCAGCACTATAGCTGGTATTATTATTATTATTTCAGTCCCATTTGATAAATCCCAACACAACCCAGCGACACAAATTTTCTTCCCTATAATAGGCTAGTAATAATAAAATTATTACAATGGAAATCAGTTTCTTAGCATTTTTACTACAATTTGCCCAAATACAACAGCAGCGATCACTGCAGTAACACATATTACTATCCACACCAGAGATGTTGAAATCTCTGGCTAGTGGGCAACTTGTATCTCATGATTAATTGAGATGCAGGCTGTGCTTCCATGCTTCTGTGCTTTTCATTCATGTATCTTAATGCCTGTGTGTGGCGCCAGACTGGATTTTGGCTGCTGCTGCATCCTGTTGCAACAAGAAAGGTGAAAACTATTGATCCTTGCTGAAATATACCACAGTACTGAATGACTGATATAAAAACAATGAAATTAGATTTGCATGAACATTATTGGCATCTGTTGAACATTTACTTTTACACCAAAAGGAGAACCAGTGTATTCTAGGTACAGCTCTTGAGTTACAGTCAAACAAGGGACATGGCTTTAGTTACATTGATGAGCCAAAACATAAGGACCAGCACCAACAAAAATGTTCATGGCAACACCTGTCAGGGTTTTCCAAAGCCAAAAATTTAGTCAAAGAGAAAAATAATAATAATAATTAAATAAACTTGTATGCGAACTTGTGGAAGCTTTATGTTACATATTGTAATCCACAGTGGGACCAGATTGTACAGCCAGAGTAAGATGCATTGTTTGTGTTGTGTGGGTTGCTTGACAAAAGTTTGAAAACCCCTGGCCTATGTGACAGTCAGGAATATATTAAATGTTGGCATAATGGAAGTTACTCGTGGTACGCTTGTTAAATGCAGCACGTATGATCAGCATAGTAACCTGTGTGATGTTAGGACCAGATCTTAATGGCCGGGCAACTGGGTTGAAGTTTCTCTGAACAAGACTTTTGGGAGTGCTTTCAGGCAGCCGTGGTGAGTACCCAAGGGCAGTGCTGACAGGTTGTTGGGCGGCCAAGACACGTCTGTCCACACACTCATACACACACACACATCTACAACAGCCCAGCAATCCATATTACTTTGTTTTTTGACAGATGCCATAAATTTCTTTTGGATGCAGACTAATCCTTATCTATTAACAGCAATTAGGGGACAAATTTACACGTATGCAATAAACAGAAGACATTCATTACGAAATATCTTGTTCTAGCGCACAACAGATTCAGACACATATTCAGCAGGACTGAGGTTCCACTTTCATATGTTAAAAAAAACCTAAAGGCACAATTTACTGTGGCAATAAGTACTTGACTTGAACTACGAGGAACATGTGAACCTGTTGCATTTTATTAACTTAAAGTCTTGCTGTGAAGAACCAAACCATTTCCTAACATCATTTAGCCCATGTAGAAATTTGTGCTTGTATTTATTCCAAGCTGATTGCTCCCCAGTGTGGCTGTGCTCTAGCCTTACCCGACCAAACAATTATTTCTTCCTCATAATGTAAACTGTGTGAAAGATCCAGCCTCAAAACATTTGAGGAGCAGAATAAGTCATCTGGATTCATAGCTATGCTCAGCATGAAGAAAAGAAAAGTAGTGCAGGAGTTGTGTGCGTCTTCAGTCCTGTGCTGAAGGCTACGAGTCTCTGAGCATACTGATGCGGGCGAAGATTTTCAGTGCGGGGCCCAGTTTGATGTTCATGGTGCTCATGAGATGGTCTTCTTTTAGTAGCAGTAAAGCCTGGCCGTCGATCTCCTGTGCGCGGAACTCCTCGGCGATCTCCTGACAGCCTAAAAGAAATGAGATGAAATGAAAAGCAGAACAACCAATCCCTGCAAAAAGCTAAGCTACTTAGCCTGGACATTTAGGACCAACAGATTATGGGTTTTGGCTCTACATTATGTGCCACTGCCCAAAGCCGAGTAACCCCGGTTGTTCCCTATTTCCATTCTTTGCGGAACTAAATGTTCTGCTTAGCATTTAGAATGTGCTGGAAATTTGGAATGTATTTTTTAGCTCGTCATAAATACACAAATTTAATGTCCAGGAGAGTTGTGGGGCGGCACGGTGGCTTGGTGGCTAGCACTGTCGCCTCACAGCAAGAAGGTCCTGGGTTTGATTCCCAGGTGGAGCGGTGCAGGTCCTTTCTGTGTGGAGTTTGCATGTTCACCCCATGTCTGTGTTGGTTTCCTCTGGGAGCTCTGGTTTTCTCCCACAGTCCAAAGACATGCAGTCAGGTTAATTGGAGACACTGAATTGCCGTATAGGTGATTGGGTGGTGTTTGTGTGTCTGCTCTGCGATGGACTGGCGCCCCCGTCCAGGGTGTTACTGTGTGCCTTGCGCCCATTGAAAAGCTGGATAGGCTCCAGCACAACCAGTAATTACCTGTCCTGTCATGAATAACCAAAGTGTGTAAAACATGAGGGTAAAATCCTAGTAAATAAATAAATATAACATATAGCGGCAATAGAGTGAAGTGGAATATAAAGGCTGTATGTGTGCATGATGCAAATCACAAACATCAAAGTAAAAAGTAACACAGGTGAGTGTAAAAGAAGCTTATAATTACTTTAATGTTAATATTAGATCCTCTACAGACTCTACTGATCAGCCTTATCTCAGCAATTTCTACCTGGCAGTGAGCAGATGAACTCGTAAACGTCCTCCACATTCCATTTGGCAGGGTCACTGGGCAGGATGTTCTGTGTAAGTAAAGGCAGTTCCCTGCTGTGAATCATATTGTGATCTGCTACTTTTTCTTCACCCAGCCTCTGAACTCCAGAGCTGGCCACGGACGCGGGTGAGGTAGGCTCTTCGTAGCTGGACGTGTCTGAACACTGGCTGGATTCTCCATGACTCAGCTGAGAGAGACGAGGGGAAGAAAAACTAACAGTCAGATCATGCACACAACAGGTCACACATCAGTGTAATGTTAAAGAAGACTATTCAGTACATGTAAACACACCCAATCAAAAAAACTACATTTGCTCTGTGTTACCCGTTTCCTGGCCTCGGAGGCTGTGCTGTGATTATTACTGGAGGCTCTCTGCTTCTTAGGGTTCTCGAACATTGACCGCCTTGGAAAAAGACCCATCCGCTTTGTGCACCCGACGTTATACCTTAAAATTTAAGATGTGTATTAAGAAAAAGAAAAATCTGGTTTCTGCTAACAAACTAAGAGCTAAAACTAAAGATCTGTGCCATTTACTTGTGAGAACAAAGGTGCTGGTTATTGATTAAACTTAAGAACTGGGCAAATTTTGCCTCCTTACACTTTTCTGTACAAATATTTGTCACCTGTAACTGCATTGTAAAAACTACTCCATCTAAGAAGCATTACATTACATACAAAAGTAATATTATGTACACAGTACATACCTCTTAGCACATACTGTAGAACAGAAGCGCTTTGATCTTTTAAAGTTGTAAGCCGAGTCAACTTTTCCACACAGTTCACAGGAGAGTGTTGGCTCCACTTCATGATTTTTCAACTCTGGGTGTGGTGTTCAAATTAAAAAAGTCACCATAAAAGAAAAAACAAGGCATCGTCAACCCTTCGTCCCATGTTAAACTTAAAAAATATGACATTTGTTGCAAATTTGTCAGTTAGATGAAGGTTCAACAGATAGAACAAATTACAAATGTCAGTTTTGCTGTGTTTTCTGATCATCTATATCTGATACCTTGCTGTGAGAGATCTTCCATCTCAGTGTCTGCTGTTTGAAAGTCCTGAACCCTCTTCTCAAACTCTGACTGCTGCTGTTGCTTCTGCTTCTTGACATTCTCAACTAGCAATGATGGCCGTTCCACCTTACACAAGACCAACAATTTAATAAAACCAGTGCGCACTTGGCAACCCATTTTACACCTGGTCATTACACTGACTTGAATTACCCAAATAGTTAAACTGGAAAACAGTGGCTGCATCACAAGTGACATGCCAACCTGACAACTGGGCAGACATGAAGAAATTTATTCTGCTTGCTTGAGATGGTGCAACTGTATACACTGACTAGGCATTACATTATGACCACTGACAGGTAAAGTGAATAACACTGATTATCTCTTAATCATGGCACCTTTTAGTGGGTGGGATATATTAGGCAGCAGGTGAACATTTTATCCTCAAAGATGATGTGTCAGAAGCAGGAAAAATGGGCAAGCGTAAGGATTTGAGCGAGTCTGACAAGGGCCAAACCTTTCATGGAAACGGTATTCCCTGATGGCTGTGGCCTCTTTCATCAGGATAACGCACCCTGCCACAAAGCAAAAATGCTTCAGGAATGGTTTGAGGAGCACAACAATGAGTTTGAGGTGTTGACTTGGCCTCCAAATTCCCCAGATCTCAATCCAATCGAGCATCTGTGGGATGTGCTGGACAAACAAGTCCGATCCATGGAGGCCCCACCTCACAACTTACAGGAGTTAAAGGATCTGCTGCTAACATCTTGGTGCCAGATACCACAGCACACCTTCAGGGGTCTAGTGGAGTCCATGTCTCGATGGGTCAGGGTTGTTTTGGCAGCAAACTAAGGACGACAGCAAACTGTCTCAAGACACAATATTGCCTCTCTTTAATCAACTGTAAGGAGCAGGAGGCATATTTATTAGTGGGAGCGACACTTTAATCAACAAATTATATGTAATTAGTCACATGGTGTCATGAGCCAATCAGAGTTTCAAGCATAATAAGTAAAATAACATGCAATTTGGGTCACTTGCTTGAAGTATGTTCTGCAGAAGTAAAGCCACAATGGATTAAAAGATGGCAGAGCCCAATGCCTGCTCTTTCTGCAGAATAGATAGATTTGAATCACAGATGAAAGAAGGGTACTTACAGGAAAAGGTTCAGCTCCCTCCTGAATTACGAAGCCCTCAATGACATGAGTGAGGATCTGGGGCTTGACAACAGCCTGAGGGGTTTTGCTGTGGCCATTGTGCGGAGTGCTGCCAGTCACGGGGGGCGTGCTGTTGCCGCTGCCCGATGTCATGACTGCATTACCATTCACACACACTGGTGAGCCTGCAGTACTTGTAAGGAGAGTTTCCAGGCCTGTGATTACACAACACAGATTACTCAATCATTTCAGCTATTTAACCAAGCAAAAGACATTTTCCAGTAACTACACAACATGTGTCCAGATAGCACAGAAAGCATTTTTTATTTCTTTATAACAAATTATAGAGCATGCTTTAAAAGAACTAAGCTTATTTTCAAGCCACTTTCTTTGCTTTGCTGCTAATAACAGTCTGGTGTTACTACAGCTATTTTAAGCCAACTGCATACATACTGCATAAGTAACATCCAGCTAAAGATTCACAGACCAATGCATTACTACTTATGTTTTAAGCTTTAGTCTTATCCTTACTTGACCTGTCGAATCTATTCGCTCTTATGAAAGTCTGTAGTAATGTAATAACATTAACATTGAACAAAACACAAACAGTAACTGGACACAACAGCTCTCTCACTACTATCATGTCATTATGTTGTGTTTGATGGGCTGCAGAAAGAAGCCAAAAACAGTATACCAAGCAATCACAAGTGTGTGGTCACTACATTAACAAAACCACTAAATAACATTTTACATTAGTACGTTTTATAGTAGCAATCCAACAATTGTTTTACAACAGCAAAACACTGTCAGAACTTGTGACCTGCACTGTTCCACTATTTGTGAGTCAAGAACAAATAAGAACGAGTAATTTATTCATTTATTAGGATTTAAATGTCGTGTTTTACACACTTTGTTTACATTCATGACAGGACAGGTAGTTCTTGGTCACACAAGGTTCATCAGTTCACAAGTTCAATGTCAAACACAGTCATGGACAGTTCACCTCACTTGCACGTCTTTGGACTGTGGGAGGAAACCGGAGCTCCCGGAGGAAACCCACGCATACACGGGGAGAACATACAAACTCCAAACAGAAAGGACCCGGACTGCCCCACCTGGGGATCAAACCCAGGACCTTCTTGCTGTGAGGCGACAGTGCTACCCACCGAGCCACCCCAGAACAGAGTAAAAGTAAAATTAAATTAAAGAAAAGTAAATTATATTTTAATGATACTTAACAGCCCAACTTCTTAGCTTCCAAACTTTGTTGTTTAATTATGTTGAGTTATAAATTCTACATTTAGTTCCAATCAATTTTATAGATGTTTTACTTCTATAAAATAGTAGTAAAAGTTTTTACTAACTAACTTAATTTAAATGTATATTTTGTTATTAACAACAAAGACTCTAGAATGTTCTAGACAGGTGGAAACAAAGCTGAAGTAGCAACATATGAGGTTGTCAGAACATAATTTGTTAGTTATGTTGGCACCAACCACCAGGATACAGAACTGCAACTTATCTTCATTTGTTAATATAAAGTAGATAAAATGTTGTTATATTATGACCAACCTAAATGTAACATATTCACGACTTTGTTAATATGTTAAGTGATTTTGATGCCAACTTAAACAGAACCATGCGTGGAGGTTGTGTTAGATCAATAACACTTATATAAACACTATAAACAGCTGCATGTTTCATTAATACTCAGACATATAACAGCTGCATGTTTACATCTGACATGATTATGAACTGAATCAAAACCTGCACACACAAAGGTAAATACCGTGCGCGCGCACACACGCACGCGCGTTCATACGCACGCCTTTGTTCCGTTCAGAGACTCCAGACTTTCCTCACAGCTCCACACACCGAGTCCACAACCGGGGGAAATCCCCAAAACACCCCCAAAAGTCCTGTATAATACTCCACACTGGTCCTCCCGCGTCCACTAACAGCAGGTACACTGGTGTTACTTTAACTTCTGTAAGAATGAATACGTGTTCAGGACAGAGAGTCGGTGCTCGAGCGCACTGCTCTCTCTCTTTACTCCGCTCTGTATGGGGGAAGTCAGAGCGGTAGAGAGAACAGAGTGGCGACACTCTCATAGGGAACCGTTGGAAAGGGGGCGGGACATATTTTCTGCGCAGCTTCCGGGTTGTGGAGCTCTGAATAGTTCCAAACATCCCATAGAGCCTCATTCATTTCCACTACTTATCAAGCATTTTTAGCTGTATGTTGCTTTGTTTTAAAAAAATAATGAATTTAATGTCATTAATATACTTAATACTGTTATTGTTTAGCATTTGCTCAGCACTAAATGTTACATGTTTATCTTAATTAATAGGTATAACCCAATTTAGCTCAGTCAGTTAAGATTAATTAATGACACTAGAGTCTTTTCACCTAAAATTAGTTGATTAATCAAGAGTCTTGTTACAGAAATGATCATAAAACATTAGAACCACAATAAATCATTATACTTTTACTTTCATACTTAAGTACATTTGAAGGTAAATTTAGTTTAGTACTTTAGTGGAGGTAAAGAGTATTTTTACTTTTACTACTACTTTTGCTGGAGTAATATGTTACCTTGGATATCTCTACTTTAACTCAACTACATGGTTTGTGTTCCTTCTCCACCACTTACATTAGACAAAATGAACTAGTGCATATTCATAATGAATTCATTAATGTATTACATGTAGGAATCAATGATTAATCACTCATGAAATAAGAGATGAATGAAGCTTTTTCATGTACCTGCACTATAATGTTAAAGGTACGGTAGTGTGTTTATCAATCTGTTCATTCAGTGCAGGTAAACCTTATGAATCCAGCACATGACTTAGTGTTTAGCCAAAATGATTATTATTATGAATCCTCAGGAAAGTGAAGGGAGATTAGTTTATGCAAAAAACAAAACATAAAAAACTCTTTAATCCCTGTACTGTATATTGTCTCTACTACTTGATGATATCGCATTATGTAATGTATGCTAATATAATGTACTGTGTGTTAACAAGAACGACCTATTAACAAGTCATTATAAACATCAATCTTCCACTTCATATACCAAATTGACATTAAAGCAGATGCAGTAAATGTAAACGCAGTTGAAAATCCCCAGAAATTGTACAAATGTTTATTATTTAGCGTTTAATATTTAATTCACTGCTGCCTGTCCCATATGAGAACATGACAGCGCCGGGTTTGTTTGGAACTATTGGAGGGTTACATGAACCACGTGACCGCGTGGCGGCGAGATCAAGGAGTGTCGCAACTCTCTCTATCTACGGCTCTGGGGGAAGTGAGAAAGGAAAAGCGCGCAGATGTGATTGGCGTCACGCACTTGGAATCGTAACCAATAGAAAAGCGTATTTAGAACCGGCCGCTTCTTTGATTGGCTGAAAGCTTTCAGAGGCTTCACTGTCCAACATTGAGCATCAGATTTTAGTGGTGTGCGATACTGCAAAATTTGGTATCGATCCGATACCAAGTAAATTCAGGGCCAGTATCGCCGATATCGATCCGATACCGATAATTTTTAATAATTAAGGTAGATGCATCATCAAATTGCTAAATCTGTAATACATACATTTTTTTGTAAGTAGCTGCTCTTAGTAAGGTTGTAAATAAATTCAGATGTTTAAATTGATTTCTTGTTTCTGGTGCTTTACTTTCTCACAACGTTCCCATCATGGCGTATCGCCACCAAGCGGCTAACTCATACCACGTAGTTGTGTTTGCAGGGTGAATAAATTTGTAGATTTTTAATAGTGACCGAATACATGTGTCCTTGTTAATTTAAAATAAAAATGAATGCTATTCTGTTGACATTTATAAGCACAAAGTCAAAAGAAAAGAGCTCTCATTCACCAAAACACGGAATAAGAGCCTCACTACGCATGCTCCGATTCATTTGTGTAGGGTGTGCAATGTGCGCAAGGTGTGTCCGTACTTTATGTATGTATGGTTTACACTATTATTTCCATAAAATCGCCCCTATTTCTGTATCTTCAAAGCAAAGTATTCAAAAACTTACAATCTTCCAATGCCTACCAATGTACTGATGTCTGTTAGGATTTTAACAACATAACAACGTGACGGTACGACAACAAAACACAGCAGAGCAGCAGGGGAGGAGCGAGGTGTGCATGTAAGATGTGAGAGGAGCTGCTACAGTCTGTACACACATCATGATCTTTACTTTCTAACAAAACTGGAGAAACATGCTGAATGTAGCGGAGAAAAAGTGAAACTAAAGTATCGATCCCATCACACTAGTATCAATCCGATACCAATACCAACGTTGGTATCGATAATATCGATATTTGGATCGATCTGCCCACCACTAGATTTTAGTTGATTTCAGGATTTTCAACATGTTTTGTTTGTTTATTAGGATTTTAACGTCATGTTTTACACTTTGGTTACATTCATGACAAGAACGGTAGTCACTCATTACACAAGGTTCATCAGTTCACAAGGTTATATCGAACAGTCATGGAAATTTAGTATCTCCAATTCACCTCACTTGCATGTCTTTTTGGCCCAAATCCAGCATGTTATTGGGCAGTCTCTTCTTCAAGCTTGATTTGCAATTAACAGAACATCTCTACATTAAGAACTGCACAGTACAGCTGCTTTTAACTATACTAGTTACCAAAGTTCATCAGAGAGCCCATTCTATTATCCAGTCTGAGTAAACTGAGAACTGAAACAACTGTTCTGATAAGAAGGTCTTGGCTCTCACATGGAGAAAGAGAAAGTAAGAGTGATACAGTATACGTATGGAAACTCTATTCCCAGTAGATATGGAAGGCCACTCAATCCCATGGTCAACAGGTGGAAGTCGAAACAGCACAGCTTGTGTTTATGGCACTATGAGTAGTATGACTAGCCCCTTATTTTTATTGTGATGACTAATTAGACATACATTTAAAATAAAAAATAAGATTTGCTATCTAAGACTTCCCAATAACCATCTAAAATAATGCATTCAAATTAATATTAATATAAATTTGCTTTAATTCTAATGTGTATCCAAAAGCAGATTTTTTAATAATGTAATAAAACAGCCTTGAGCTATATATTTTACTCCAGCACTGCGATGATTTATGGTTTCAGCTCTTTAACCTTACACAAAAAAACCTTTTTAGACTGTGTCCTTACACACTTAGGGCTTTTTGCTTTCATAAGAGAGCAACTGCCCATCATTTATAATCAGAAGTCTCAATGGACAGACCTCAGCTACACCTGCTAGACAGCAGAGTGTTTCCAACTTTATTCTTTATTCTTCCAACCCAGTGGGAATAACAAAGCTGTGCCCCTTGTCCCTAATTATGGCAAAAGCTGTCACACACTTGCAATTGAGTAGAGTGGACAATAGACACAGGGGCATAACAGCTCTACTCTTCCACTTGAGAGGAGAGAGGGAGCGGGCTAAGCCTTTGTATTTTGGCTGGCAAGTATGCAAATGGCAGCGATACTGTAGCCATCACGCTACTGGGCATTTAGATTAAGCCTGGGACTTGGGCAGTACTCCAACTGTGATTTGACCCTGTATCTGATTATAATCCTGAATGCTTTGTGTACCAGAACAGTGTAATGCTAATTCTAATAGGTCACTGGTGGTTGATTATTTTTTATGTTACTTAAATATTATTATAGCAAAGGCTAATTCCAGGGACATGTTTTCCAAAGCTCTGCATCATGTGATATAGCTTGCAGTGTAGCTGAGTATGATTTCAACAGAGTACCAATTAGGGTTTTACACTCATAGTCACCTAGGTAAAGCTGTTTATCTGGCCTGTACTTTTGAGCTACCTCGAGCTACAGACCTCCATTTACCTCCATTTAGTAAGTAGCAATGAAGACACAAATACCTTGAGTAGTGTGCAGACACTGGCCATCAAAAACACCACCAACCAGCAACCAAGTTTTTGAAGGACTTTGTTAATTAACAGTAATGCTTTTTCATTACGGAGGTGCCAACTGCTCCTTCAAGGTTTTAAGGATGAGCCCAGTATGCAGGAGGCAAACCAAAACTGTGGCTGAAAAAAAAGGAAAACTAATAATCAAAATGTAAAATGACCCAAAGCTAAGAGACAGAACAGGAAAGGGATAGCGACAGAATGAGAACCGTTTGTCACAAAATGTGCCAGCTGCTCAATCCACCAGCATGTGACAACCCAAGTACTAGAAAAACAAAACAATAAAGAGAGGGAAAATTGGGGAAAACTGGCTGTGACTATAAAAAGAGCATCGCAAACATTCCACCAACTGACTCTGCCCACTCATGGAGGTACAGTTACTTTGTCTTTTGAGGCAAAACTCCTATTAATGGCTCAGTTCTCCGAAAAGAAGGTCAAGAAACAAACCAATGTATGAGCAAAACACCCTCTTGGAAATCATCTCATAGTTATTGACCCACTGGAAGAATCAAATTCAGATCTCCAGAACCAATGGTGATATGCAGCATCCACTTTAGCACCTTTGCCAGCCTAATTTTCTAATGAAATGTAGCAATGTTGCAAATTTCTATACATCTATGCAATGATCACAGGAAGCAGTTTAGTCAGAATATGTACATTTTCCATTTTCATCAAGCAACACTGCAAATTCACCAACCAAACACTGAGAAAATGAGACTACCTTGGGAGTTGCCCGTCAGCTGGCTGTGGTCAGACAGACATTGTTCACTCCTGGCTGGCTCTTGTGTGTTCAGGGAGAGCAGCTGCTGCTCATTTTGGACAAGACAGTCCTTATCAGCATCTTTTGCAGTCTGGAAATCAGCATCACAACAGAACAAGCTCTTATAACTATGGTTGACCAATATCCATGGTTAATAGGAAACACTGTATGGTTAAAACCTTTCTCACCTGGGATAGAGGAGGCTGAATCTGTAGATTGGCCGCTGTTACCTGCACCTGTATGGCTTTGGGTGTCAGCAGAGAGGTCTGGCTATTGAGCATGTGAGGACTAACAGTGGAATGGAAGATGGTTGCCTGTTGACCTGGTGTTTTGGGTAGCACAGGGATGGCACAGTGCTGGCCCACCAGTGTAGGCTGGATGGTCACAGTTTGCACAGCTTGGGTTTGGGATTGGACACCGGACTGTAAGAGCTGCGTTTGGCTTCCCTGAGACAGATGGGACTGGTGCTGGATCACAAAATGCTGCTTGTTGTGCTGGAGGAGTTGATGTGTCTGGATTTGGGCGTAGGCTATGAAGAAATAAGACAGCAATTTATCATTGCTGTAAAAAGGTAAAAATGCACAGCACAGTTCTCTCAGGTCAAAAATACTTGGATGATAATAATAAATAATAAATCCATTTTTGGAGAGGCTTAAATATAGAAATTGTTTTTTTACTTGTGCTATTACATGAACAGTACTGCATTTAAATCATAATGGAATGTGACTGTAATAACAGTAATAGTAATACTAATAATACATTTTATATAAAACTGTTCTTAGATTTAATGTCAGGTTATAATAATCAGACATGGACTGAAATATAACATTAGGACACAAAGAGCAGTTGGTCTGATTTATTGGGCGAAAGGCAGGAAACACCTCAAAAAGGTCGCTAGTCCATCACAGAGCAAAAGCCTACATTGATCAGCCATAACATTAAAACCACCTCCTTGTTTTTACACTCACTGTTCATTTTATAAGCTCCACTTAACAGACTGTCCATCTGTTTCTCCACATACATTTTTAGCCTGCTTTCACCCTGTACTTCAGTCAGAGACGATCACTCATCTATTGCTGCTGTTTGAGTTGGTCATCTTCTAGACTTTCATCAGTGGTCACAGGACGCTGCCCACGGGGCGCTGTTGGCTGGATATCTTAGGTTGGTGGACTATTCTCAGTCCAGCAGTGACAGTGAGGTGTTTGAAAACTCCATCAGCACTGCTGTGTCTTATCCACTCATACTAGCACAACACACACTAACACACCACCACCATGTCAGTGTCACTGCAGTGCTGAGAATGATCCACCACCCAAATAACACCTGCTCTGTGGTGGTCCTGGGAGAGTCCTGACCATTAAGGAACAGCATGAAAGGGGTCTAACAAAGCATGCAGAGAAACAGATGGACTACAGTCAGTAATTGCTACAAACTACAAAGTGCTTCTATATGGTAAGTGGAGCTGATAAAATGGGCAGTGAATGTAGAAACAAGGAGGTGGTTTTAATGTTATGGCTGATCAGAGTATAACACTCAGTAATCCCAAGCAGTCTCCCATCCAGGTACTGACCAAGCCCAACTCTGCTTAGCTTCTGAGAGTGGATGAACTTCTTGTTTCTTATTTCTCGGAGTGGTAAGAGCAGTTTGTAAAGCATAGTAAAGCTTAGGCATTAATTCTAATGAAAGGGGAAAGCACTGAGCAGGGAGGTATGTTTTTAATTGTTTTAATGGGATGAGATGGATGAGATGTCACAGGTTTTGGGGCTATAACCCTAAATAACCTTAGTAGAACTTGTTCATTAACCTCCTTCTCACTTAATATAGTTCAAATCCATTTTAATAAATCAAGGAAAATAGAAGGACGCTGACATTCAACAGAGCAGAACAAAGCAAGGCAAGTAAAGCTCTATTTAAATAGTTCTACATTAAAAAGGAAGCACATTTACTGCAGTATTTGAACTAGATGCCTGCGGGATCCCCCAAGGCATGGCTATTATTGTTCTTGCCACTTAGCTTTCCTGGCTTTAGGCTAATGGGTGTATTAGGCAGTTTAATTCCCCATATTACACAGCTCTGATCATCCACACATAAATCACGATGAGTGATGACTAAATCCACAAGAACCACATTACCACTTCTGTACCTCAGTCACGCTCTGCTAGTCTTTGTTGTGGTGTGTGTGCATGAAATTTTAATGTCCACAAAGTCACATACGCTTAAAAGATAAATGGCAGAAAATACACTGATCAACCACTACATTAAAACCACCTCTTTGTTTCTACACTCACTGTCCATTTTATCAGCTCCACTTACCATATAGAAGCACTTTGTAGTTCTAAAATTACTGACTGTAGTCCATCTATTTCTCTACATACTTTTTTAATCTGCTTTCACCCTGTTCTTCAATGGTCAGGACCCCCACAGGACCACCACAGAGCAGGTATTATTTAGGTGGTGGATCATTCTCAGCCCTGCAGTGACAATGACATGGTGGTGGTGTGTTAGTGTGTGTTGTGCTGGTATGAGTGATTCAGACACATCAGCGCTGCTGGAGTTTTTAAATACCGTGTCCACTCACTGTCCACTCTATTAGACACTCCTACCTAGTTGGTTCACCTTGTAGATGTAAAGTCAGAGACGATCGCTCATCTATTGCTGCTGTTTGAGTTGGTCATGTTCTAGACCTTCATCAGTGGTCACAGGACGCTGCCCACTGGGCGCTGTTGGCTAGATATTTTTGGTTGGTTGACTATTCTCAGTCCAGCAATGACAGTGAGGTGTTAAAAAACTCCAGCAGCACTGCTGTGTCTGATCCACTCATACCAGCACAACACACACTAACACACCACCACCATGTCAGTGTCACTGCAGTGCTGAGAATGATCCACTGTAGTGACCTCTGTAGTGGTCCTGGGAGAGTCCTGACCATTAAAGAACAGCATGCTCAGTTCCAGGAAGCAGTGTCAGCATACGACCTGTCCACTGTGGGCTTTATGGATTAGGCATCCTGTGGTTCCATGTAGTCATATATTTGGAATTATTTGGAACGCCTGATGCAAACCAGGACTTTTGACCCAATATTGGTGCCTAACCTTACTAATTAGACAGGGTCATGCTTCAAACTGATTGTTAGTGAATGGTATTGTTTTTTTGGTAGGCCTTTCTGTAAGCTGTACCAAATAAACAATTTGCCAAATACCATAAATATAAATGTATTTCTGAGACATTTTGCCAAATTAAATATGACGATACATCTGAAAATAAAATCCTACTTGTTTTAACTGACAAATGCAATGCAGTTATTTACAGTCATCTAGTTGGCATACTATCATGGCATAGACATAGAATAGGGATATTTTAAAATCTTTGCTTTTTATAAGGGTTAAATTAAATGATTTAGTTGTTTCACGTAATGCTCGGTAGATTTTGTTTAAGATTACAAGCTGAGAATATATTATACTGTAATAACAAGAACATTTGGTTTCTGTTTAAGTCTCACCACTCCAAACCCGCTTAACCTCTCAAATCGAAACCTAGTGGGGTTATTGCACATATGTCTGGTCCTACTTAGTTCCTTTATTATCCAAATGCTAAACTGAGGTTCATGCTTCTGGCAATGTGCTTTTCATGTTTAATAAGTTCCTTATGAAGAATACACGGGGTGTACAGAAAACCCTGTTCTACACACATTCCTGTAGATTTGAGTATGGGTGGGGGGTTAAAGGCACTTCCTTTCTGAATTACATATACACACCATGACCTGTTTTAGTGCTACTATATGACAGGAAGGAACTGACCGAGGTGCAACGGCAAAAGCGATTCAGAGTGAAGTTTAAGTTATTTCTGAAGGGTTCCATAGAAAGCCAGTGGTTCTAGTGGTTCATTCATTTGTTTTGACTAAACGCTTTATACTGGTTTGGCGCCACCCAGAAACACTGGGTGATACACATCCTGGACAGGGCACCACTTTTCCTACATTTGGTCTCTGTTAAAAAGAAATGGTAACACTACATTGTCACTACATGAAATTATTTTCTACACTTTCCAGATGGCTTTTAGACTTAAGACTGATAAACCATGTACATCCTAGTTAAAGACTTAGTCATTGCTTTGATTCCCTCTGGGTTAAAACAGACACAGCGATGTCATTGCTTTAATTTAAAAAAGTGCCATGGGCTTAGTTCTGGGCCGATCCAATTCGGATAATCATATGCTCACTCCCTCAGTTAGACCACAAAGGGCAGTTGTAGTCTAGTGGTTAAGGTATTGGACTTGTAATCAGAAGATCACTGGTTCAAACCCCACCACTGCCAGGTTGTCACCGTTGGGCTCTTGAGCAAGGCCCTTAACCCTTGATTGCTTAGACTGTGTACTAGTAAGTCACTTTGGATAAAAGCTTCTGCTAAATGCTGAAAATGTAAATGTAGAACAGTAAATCCACCATATGCATGTTTTTGGGAGGTAGTAACACCCCGAATTTAGGTTCCCAGGACCCATGTTGCCATGCAACACCAACTCTACTGGCTATGCAACCAAACCACCCATTTTCCATTAGAAAATAAACGTGAGGTAAAAACAGACCGCTATAGAGAGAATAACCCATCCAGCTCTGACTTCTCTTTTTATGAACATTTCACAGGAAATAGACCGCCAGTATAATCTGGTACTTGCTACTTGACTGGCAAGCCTCACCCAAAAATAACTCTGCAGCAGTTTGTGGTTCCCATTTTGATTTGCTTGGCACAGTGTAATGGTCTGAATTGCCTTGCGTGGCAGCTCACTTCTATTATTAAGCCCATGGTTTATGATGTCTTATGATAATAATGGGTTTGAAACATGAAGCAGGAAGCAAGGCTGTGAGATACCATACACTGGTGTAGGCCTTTCAGTTTATTACTTCTTGTTTTTGATATCCAAACATGTTGTTGATGAAGATGCATTAATGTATCTCCCCTTTATGCAGCATTATTTCTCTTTCAAGGAGATAAAACTATTCTGCATGACATTTGCAATAGCAGAGGCAATCGAAAAGGGGGCAGATACTTTTAACACCACTATTTAGAAATATACTAAATCAACTAGTGCAGGAGCCTGGTGATCATTTACACAGGACCCAGCTCATGCATTGTTTGCAAATGTGGAGTCTTTCTCTTTAGCATGTGGGAGTGACTTGTATTAAAGGTCACATAAGGCGGTACATCTGTCTCAGTGTTAAATGATATCCTAAGAGACGGAACTGAGAGCATCTTTCTTTCCCTCCTTTTTTTCTCGATGTCTCTTTCCCACTCTGTCCCTCCAAGGACAAATGTGCTGATTTAAAGCTATTGCCACCTACCATGTCCTTTTTCATCCCACTGCCCAAGGCCAGCTGCTGTTTTCCCATTTAGAGCTTTCCTTTTATTTCTTTCCTCAACTGTCAAGCAAAAGCTGGATCTATTTTTGTCAACTGTATTTTAGATTATTAATCAGTGATGTTTGCTACTACTGTATTGCTACCAAAAGAAAAAGGGTTTAATTAAGTTATTAGGATATTTAACATCATGTTTTACACTCTTTTTTAAAGCTCTGGTGGTCCCTAGGTACCCAAGTTGTACACTATGAATTTACTGAAAATGACCCTTGTTCTTACCACTGTTGATGAGGGGATGGTTGGTCACTGCTGTCATGTTGTGGCTCACACTGATTGCATGGGCACCCATCTTCCCGGCACTGTCACTTGTCTTTATTGGCTCTGAAGGAGCATCTGCTGGGCATGTGTTTGCTCCATGAGGAACCTGAGGGCTGGGACTTTTCAGAACTAGCTGAGCCATCCCTCCATTGCTTTGCTTTACACTTAGCCCTTGAAGCTGGGACTGATTTATGGAGGAGACCCCCTGTTGACTGTGCAACACCAGGTTCTGCATCTGAGGTAAACAAAATAGAATGCATTTATTTGTCATATACAGGTGTACAGTACTACGAAGTTCTTTCTTTGATATGCCAGCTTGTTTAGAAGCTGGGGTCAGAGCGCAGGGCATTGCTCAAGGGCACAACAGTGGCTGCATGGCAGAGCTGGAATTCAAACTCTTAACCTTTTAATGGATAGTCCAAAGCTCTACCCAGTAGGCTACCACTGTCCACTGGCAAGATGACAGTGCAACTTGACATACAGGCATTTATGTTAATTTCTATTTGGGTTATTTTAATAGATATAGTGATGCAAGTGCAGTACCTGCGAATTGTTTGACTGTTGGGTAATAGTCGACGATGAGACCTCAGGTTGGACGGTAGTGACTGTGGCGGTTGGAGTAAGTATAAGCTGGGGGGACAAAGAAACAGCACGACCAAGGCTCCTAGCTACCTGCACAAGGTTATTTTGCTGTGCCTGAAAAAAAAAACAGCAATTATTTTAATGATTTATGACTTATTAACAGTAGCAGTACACATTACAGGACCTTTTGGTGTATTAGTCAGGTCGGGGTTGTGAAATAGAGATAATGTGGAGATATTATAAATTTTATATGACCATTTGCTTGCTGGACTTCATATTCCGCTTGCTGGACATAATATTGACCTCTAACAGCCTCTGTTCTTTATGTATGTATGTCTGTGGCATTTTGTACCCACTCAGTTATAAAAGCATTAATATTTGACACAACACTATTTATCTATTATTTACCCTGAACTGAAATTAATAACACCTGGACTTAATCATTAGAAATGTCCTCATACTTTTAGCTATATAAGGTATATTTGTACATTGAAATTACAGTATATCATCACAGTGAAATCATCTCTTTGTTGTCTTTGAGTGTTTCGGTGTATATTTGTATAACCATACCATCTGCGCCCGCAGGTACATTTGTGCTTGGCTGGCAGTGATGGTAGAGGTGGAAGAGTTTCCCAGGAGCACGGCCTGGGTAATGCTGACCGGAGAGGAGTTGGCTCCTTGGGCTCTGTTAAGCAGCTGGGCTGCTGCTACAGGGGTGCTGGTCAGCTTGATCTAGGACAAAAAAAGATGAGTCCATGTACATAATAAAGAATGTTAAATAAAAGTTGATAAAATGAGTAAAAGAACAAATAAATTAAAAAAATTAATTCGTTAAAATTATGAATTTAAAAATTAATACAAATTGTAAAATTATTAACATTAATATATATATATATATATATATATAAATTAATAAAAAATAATGTATTTAACATTTAAAAATTGTTATATTAATAAAATAAATCAAATAAAAAGATAATTAAATGATAATACAAATTTAACCATTTAATATTGTACAATAAAACAGTGTCACGTTCAATAATGCTTACAGTAGTTTGAGAAGATAATGTCTGCTGAGATGAATTCTCATTTTGACTGCAGTTTTGTCTTCCTGCTACAATGCTAGCCTGAAAAAGAGAAAGAGAGAGACCAGAATCGATTCCAAATTATCACAAAAGTTGGAGGCATATAGTTAATTATATGTAAATGATTTTATACACCTGTGAGAAACCAGTGTGGCTAAAACACCTAAACTCAATAATTAAGATGAGTGTCTATATATTGGCCATAGTACTCATGGTCCAGAAGTGACTCCCACCAGTGCTGCCACCCTTGCATCTGTGGTAGTCAGCTCCAGCAGTGTGGGATTAGAGAACAGCGACACTTCTGGATAAGAGAAAATCCATCTAATGGCTAATTGAAGGGTCCGGGACCCACACAACGCATATGGCGCATCATACATTGTAATCTATAGCACTGTCTTAAAGTCATTAAGACATGCCTGTCTCTTGGCAAGTTCAGAGAAATGTGCAGTTGGATTGGTGGATGTATGGTTTCTAGGCTTTCACTTGGGGTATGGTTAGGTGCGGATGGGTGGAGGGGTTTAGCGTAGTCGCAGGCATTGCGACTCTCTGGCCTGCACTAGTTGGTAGAGGTATGTGACAAGTGTGTTTTAGCTTAGGGCTGCAATGCGAGGTGGGAGTCCAGGATTTAATATTGCAATACTGTGCGAAGGGGTGTCTGTGTGTGTGAGACCTGTTGCACTGCAGCCAAGCTGAGGTGCTGCTGCTGAAGGGCTGCAGTCTGCAGCATGAGGTGTTGTTGTTGTGCTGCATACATCTGCTGCAGATACTGAGCTGCTGAACCAGGCTGCCTGTGCAGAGCCTGCTGAATCGCCTAACACAGAAAATGAGAAATATATTATTTTATAAAACAGTGACAAATCAGGCACTGATTTTCCCAATTTACTATATGCACCTTGTACTAATTGCACTAACAGATCAGTTACAGTTACTGCATCACTGTGATGTAAAAAGGTCATTTCAAATGACTTTGTTTGCATATAGCATATTTGTAACACTGAATCATTTAGGTCAATAAACAAAGCATGATCTTACATGAAAAGGAATTTAAGTAAAAACGCATTTTGTACAAACACATTTTTATTTATTTAAGGAACAACATTGAGGAACAAAGTTATCCAACCTCAGTATCATCCTTGTAGACATAATTCCTTTTAACCTAGTAACTAAACTTTGTATCTTATTATGAGGCTTTTACAATGCTTTGGAATAAGTTTGGCCCTCTCTTGCTTGCCGAACTGCATTAATTCAGACACACTGCTAGATTAACAGACATTAACCGCTTATTTCAGGTCTCCACATCTCTGTTAGGTTTAACTAGGTTTCATTGCCATGTTACGTTATCTAATTTATCTAATGGACCGATGATTTTCTATGTTTTTAATAATTCCCTGATAGACAGTGGAATTTGTAATTTCCTTAAAAATATTGGCTCCAGCTGAGGCCAGACATGTCTGCAAAATTTGACATGTTATTCTGGGATTATTTAGTTATCTTAGTTACTGAACCATTCAAGAAATTCCAGCATGCTGACAAATCCTAGGTAGATTCTTCCTGCACTTCAGTTTATATTTCTGATATAAGCCTTTTTTTACATTCTACAAGGCTGGCTGAGATAACACTTTAATGTGTTTAATTAGCTGAATTATTTTACCATTTTAATTTGGTGAACTGTTTGATACATGAAGGGGCATTTACTTTTTACCTTAAGATGAGAGGTTCATGCATTTACTTATTTCTACCATTGTAGGTAAACCTGTCAGCCCCCCCCACTAACCCTATGTATAAGACATATAGACACAAGTATAATTTATAAAAAAAAAAATTCAAGTTGTAATATATATATATATATATACGTATATACAGTATATATATATATATATATGATATTTCTCAGACGTTTTATTTAGTGCTTGTCATTATTATGTTTGCTGATTGGCGCCCCCTTCTGGATGCTGTTTTACGCTGTTTTACACCGTTCTCTATGAATGTCAGAATGCACTAAATACTTAATATGCTCAATAAAATGTCAAAATATTGCATGCGGGCATCATTTTTATATATTATCATAGGGTTTTTGATATTATAAAATAAAAAAAAATTGAGGAACAGACTGGTGAATGTAATTAATTTTGTGATTAATTATTACTATTATTATTAAATATCAATTTATATTTTTAAAACCTTCGTCCCTTGTCACCGTTTGGAGTTTAGCATGTTCTCCTTCTTTCCGATTTTGTTTCCACTCGAGTTCTCTCTCCCACCTTCCAAAATCAATTAGAACCAGTAGGCATTTATTGTCCCCACGTGTGAGTGAATGAGTGAGCGAGTGCTTGTGGTTCCTGTAGGGGTCAGTAGAGGAGCACGCTAAACAATAAGTGACTTCAACTACACAAACCCTCTGCAAACTTTTTATTTATGATTTTATAGATTAGATTAAAATCTAATATTGGGGATGTTGCTTACTGAATATAAACGTGTAAAGCAACGCAGTTTAATCACAAACACACACATGCACACAGACAGAGGGGTGATAGAGTTTATACGATAAACTACTTTTGACTGGTGGGCTGTGTCTATCCGCATATATAATCCTATATAGTGTGCTCAAAATAGTAGCCTCGCCGTTTGTCAAAACCTAATTTAGCACACTTATTAGTGTATAGCATGGAATTTGGGACACACCAGCTCTACTTTGCTTAATGTTCAGAGTGATACAGCAAGTTACATGTTAATATACGTACAGTATCATAATGTACATGTGATGCTTATTATCCATTACATTTAAGTTGTTTTAATTATTTTTACTCTCCACTCACTTTACCACTACTACTAATAATAAAATATCTAAATTAATAAAGTCCCAGATTTTATTTATTTATTTATGATCTCTCTCAGCTTTTGTGACATCTCCTTGGTTTTAAAAACTAAAATTTCTTATATGGTGACATTAAAAATATATAGAAATTTTGGACCACTCAGAGTTTCTGTGAATCCCACATAGTTAATACATTTGGAGGAGTACAGTGTATCTTACCTGTACAGTCTGTCTGTCTGGGATTCCTGCATACAATGATATCTGTGGCAGAGTCTGCTGCCTGCTGTTGGCACTGGTGGTGGCAGTGATGATACCGGGGATGGTACTGTTACTAGTGGAGCTAGAGGTGGTGATGGGATTGGTGGGGGCTGCAGTGCTGGAGCTGGAGCTCACAGAGACCTGTGCCCTCTCCATGGCAGCACCCTCCTGAACTCGATTCACTTTATTGCTCCTCCAGTTCTCTATAGCTCCAATGCCTAAAACCTACAGAAGAGTCAGACGAGAACATTAGTGGAAACATGAACAACTACTGCAAAATATCATCCATCAATCAATCATTCCACAAGGGTTCCTGAATTTCACTACAACACTGGGTAAACACCATCTAAATAATTGATTAAAGGTGAATATCCATGCTCTCCAGATCTTATAATACCATACCTGAACTGCACTTAGAAAAGATTTGTTGGCTGAAACTCTAGAATAATAAAATGAATGGTGTTCTGAATCAAGTTTTGTCCAGTTTGTATTAAGACTGGGCAATATTTTCATTTATCTTCAGTAATTGCTTACATCTGGTCAGGGTTGTGGCGGAACCAAAACATATTCACAGTCACTTACATATAATGGGCAATATAGGATAGCCATCCTCCAACTACTCTCATTATTCTTTACAGAAAGATTCTGATCGTAATTCGCCTTTACTGCGAATAATGAATCCACTCCTGACCGAGAAGGGTCACAACCGTCACATACCACCTCCGACAGGTACGTGTGCAGTACCGACCACATCTTTTCACATGCACGAGGCGTAATCATATGGGGACCCATTTCGCACATGGAGAGTCACACACTGATCTCCATTATCCTCCGTCTCTGTGCAGGTGCCATTGATCGACCAGCAGAGGCCGCAATTGCAGCAATTAAGAGGAAACTGTGTTCAGCCATTGGCCCGCCCCTTAGAGACACACCATTCGTGTGTCTATGTAAGCACCTGGCCGATTGATAGCTATTTTTTAAATATTTTATTGAAATTGTTCTTTTTGGACACCGTTATAGATTTTTCCTCAACTATTGTTTTATATTTTTTCACACCGCTGGTCCATATCAATCACCAAAGCACTGTAAATACATGGTGTCATTATGCAGATGTCTTAATAAGTTTATTAAGGTCAAGGCTACACTACTAAGTGCTGGGATAGTTTTTGTTGATGTCCTGTTCTAGTACAGCTAATTAACCAAGGAAGTTGGAATTGTGTCCACCATCCTACCATCCTAATTATGCCAAGCAACTGTAATTATGTGCCGGTAAAGTAATGTGTTCAAACTGGTAAAATAAAAGTGTAAATATGTTATCAGAAATTAAAAATTTATCACAGATTTAAATGTTATCAACCACTTTGAAAGGTGATCTGAGACTGATTTTAGGAATGTAAATCGTTTTCCTAGCCACATTTGACTTTCAAAACTTGTAAACTTAAAATGTGATGCCTTACTGCAACCTTCAAGACAGAACATTGATGGTAGAATTTTATGAGCTGATTTGCTCAGTTGAATTCTAATCCAATCTTGAATTCTAATCAGAATACAATGCAGATACTGAACTCTTGGGAATAAAACAGGTGTTAAATGGGTTATTAAACACACCCCCTTTTTCTGTACTGCTATGTGTCTGTTTAAACTCAGCTCAGGGAGCTGTTATCCACCATGAAACACAGCAAATGTATTATTATTGTAGCTGTGTGATGTTCAAAGCCCTGATCTGACAGTCTGCTCTCAAAGATAAGAGAACCCGGACTCAGATTACCTGCAAATCCTTTGCTCAGCTGTCAGGATGGAAATATGAGCAGGATGAATCACAGCCCTCAACAGAGGTTTGGAAGTTTAGTACAAGTTCTAAGTATTGTTTTACTTTACGTAAGAATTAGCTTTATTTTTAACTTTATACATTGCATTTTTTAATGCATTTATTTTAAAATGCATTTATTATTTTTCTTTTCCATCTAGTTCAGAGAGACACACTAAGCTCTCCAGATTGTCCATGGCTAGTGCAAGCACCTTGGCAAGACAGCAGAGGCTGCAATTGTACTGCAAAAATGAATTTCAACCTCTTCCCTGTCATACAGGCACAGCCAGACATGCTTGTGTGTGGGCGCCCAGCTGGTAATACAGCTGAGATCCAGGTTTGAATCCTTTTAGTGGTAGTGGGCTAGCGCATCCGAGCACCCTTGTACTATTTTTTTTTTCTCATTTTTTATAATAGAAAGCACATATAAAGGCAGCGTTTCTTAATGTTTTTTCAGTCACAGCACCCTTTAAAAGTATGCAAAAGCTCAAGTCACCCCAGTCAGCACTAATTTGTTATGAAGGAAAGAACACTGAATCGGCTTTGCAAGAAACCACAACAAACTGTGTTTAGAAGAAAAAACTTGGGTTTTTATGCAGCCAGATACCCAGAAAACCACTCCAATTACATCAAGCTCTTCTCTGTAATCTGTTTCACTAATTCTTACAGGTAAATTACTGTGTACAACTCTTACAATCATCCCGTTATATAGTGTGCACTATCCTGTAATAACAAAATGTCTTATCCCAAAAAGAAGAAGACCCTGTACTGTGATTTAAAAAAATATATTTTTTTCCCCCTCTTTTGCCCCCAATTTTTTATCCCCTAGTCTAGTCGTGTCCAATTACTCTGAATGCCCCCTCTGGTACACACAGTCAGTACAGATCGAGTCGAGTTCATACACTTGATGGGCACTGTGTACAGAGGGCCACACCCCCATCAGCATTATTCCTCAGCCCTGTGCAGGCGCCAGCAGGGGCCGCAGTCGCACCAGTTATGAGGACCTGTGATCCGACTTTCTTACCCTCCAACCCTGAACAACAGCCAATCGTTGTTCATGCTGCTGCCCAGCCGGAAAGGCAGAGCTGAGATTCGATACGATGTATTCGAAACCCCAACTCTGGTGAGCTAGCGTACTTTACCGCTGCGCCACCTGAGCGGCCTGCCCATTTACTGTCATTATACTCGCGTACAATTAAATTTGATGTGAGACTCTCCAAAAGAGATAAAAGAAAAAGTATTTAGATTACTTTTGAATATTTACAAAGAATGAACCAGTACAGCTGAAGTATGGATTGCAAAAATAAATAAAGATAAATTATAAGTATGTGTGTATAGTGACTGTACGCGGATTAGGATACGAGGGTTCCTTAAAAATTTTCCGTACTTTTTATTTACTCTATTTATTAAGAATTTCAAAAACAAACTACATCACTTTTCTACAGTCACCTTCCGATGCATTTTTCCTAGCTTCAAACCAACTTTTTAATGCCATCAGCAAAAAATTTTTTTTGATTGAGCGAGTAGCCACTGATGCCCCGCTGCTTTCACAAACATCATCACATGAAAATCTTCTCCCCCTTAAAGCTTCTTTGAGCGTCCAAAAAGGTGGAAATCAGACGGCGCTAAATCCGGACTGTAAGCTCTCTCTCAGTCCAATTACTCCTCCTCCCACCCTCACTGTTTCCAACGAAAATATAAAAGTGCGGAAACCTTTTGAAGATCCCTCGTATTGATATCAGTAGAAACAGTACACTCTGTAAAGCAGTCTGTAAAGCTACAGTACAAATCGCAAGCAAGATTACGAGTAAGTGTGTGTGTAGAAAGTGAATGTGTGCAGATGTGCAAAATGCAAAAGGGCATCTGTAAAAGATGCCAGTCAAATTTTCAATATAGTTTATGCTTGAGTGAGTGAAGTGGGTGTGTGTAGATGCGCAAAATACACAGTGAGCAAGATGAAGCTGTGTGGTATGAGCAGTACAGTCATTCTGAGTTGTCTAGTGTTTAAGCTTCAGGCAGGGGTTTAATCATCATCCATCATCATCAGCTTGTCAGTAGAAATGTTATGTTTGAAGATATGTTTAAAGATAAGAGGGTTCTTGCCTCGGTGTTGCCTGTAAGGCAGTGAATACTTGAATTCCTTAGGTATGCATCAGATATTAAGAAATCCTCTTCATGTTGTTGTGAATGGTGATTGCTCCACCATTGCTTCAGAATCAGAGTCATGAAACAGATCAGCTTTATTTACAAGACGTAGGTTGCTCAGTTTACTTGGTCAAGCCTGCTACATAAACAACAGTTCACGTCTTTGCTTACATGGAATGGATCATGCTGTAACCTGAGAAGTATTTTTGATTTGTACTGACAGCACTATGAAACAAAATCCTCATGTTTCATTCTCAAACTAAATGTGAGCTTATGTCTTAGAAGGATAAGACGCAGTATGTAAAGCCTTTTTAGTTTACTTATGTGGGTTATTGTAAACTATGTGACCATATATTTATGAACTGGTTGAACCTCCTTTATCTTGGAACTTCTTGGATGAACTGCACTTCAGATCATTGCTTTTTACTCTGATGAAACATGTCATACATCCTCTAGAACAGCGGTTCTTAACCTTTTTTCTCTTACACCCCCCTATGTTCAAAATCTGGGACTCTCTTGACATGGGTTATGATACTATTCTTATGCTTTCAGCAAGAATGACAAAGGGTATTGTGTTGTTGCTGGTGGGGAATTTGATGAATCTACAATGATGGTGTATATCTTAGTATTTTCTGATTTTGGATGATGGAGTGGGTTTACGGGTTTACTTTTGGTAAACTGATGGTGGAATCTTCCTCACCTTGGTCTACTTTAATGCATCATCAACTGAATCGGAATCTTTTGTAGTCACCGTCCATTGACTTTTGCACTTTGTCCATTCTCAAAGACTCAGCTTAGGCTACAGGCAGTTTAAAATAGATTTACAGTATATTGCCATTCAGCAGGCTGGGCGCCTACATGAACAACGATTGGCTTGTTGTTCAAGGGGGTGCTGGAGGGGATTCCTCATAACTGATGCAATTATGACCTCTGCTGGCTGACTGGCGCCTGCACAGAGACGAGGGATAATGTGATCAGGGTGTGTCTCTCCGTACACAAAGCTGATTCACATATGAACTCGCCTCATGCAGGTGACAAAATGCAGTCGGCTACTGCACACGTATCTGAAGGGGCGTGCGTTAGTCACGGCTCTTTTCAGTCAGAGTGGAGGGCAAGATCAGTCAAGAGGAAGCATAATGCAATCAGGTAATTGGATACGACTAGATTGGGAGGAAAATTGGGGGGAAATGCAAAAAAAAAAAGATTTATATGACATCAGATCTCTCCAGTTGATTATCCTGTCCCATCATGTGTGCTTATTTTTTACTCTTCTCAGTCAAATGCAACGGGACCCCCTTTAAGCTACTTAGATCTTACTAACAAGATTCAAGAATTTTTTTAGTTTGTTAGTTTGTTTTTCTCCCATTTTGTCCCAATTTAGTGTAGTCAATTTGTCTTCCACTGCTGGGGATCCCCTATTTTTTGCAGTTGAGGAGGGTATATTGCTGCTCACGCCTCCTCCGACCCGCACACAGCTCTTAACGGAACCCTTATCCACCCATGCACTCTGCACAGGCGCCTCTATCTGCCAATCAGGGTCTTTACACAGGGTTTGAAGACCCTGCCAACGTATTCCGGTCATCCCTCCCTGCAGGCACTGCCAATTATGCCTGCTAGATGGTGCCCAGCTGACCGGTGGCAACGCCGAGTTTTGAACCAAGGAGTTCAGAAAAATCCCGCTGCTCCACCTGTGCAGTGGGATTTAGTTTGTTGATTCTCCTTTTTTGCACCCAAGTTGGAGTTGCTTAATTTTGCTGTGCACTCTGGCGACCTCTGTCTGCCACACAATGCCCTCCTCCAGCAGATTGGCAGCTGGAATCTTTACACCAGCCAGAAGCGGATAACTTATAAAGTTATTGAGCGAGTATAGAGTTGCTATTTGTTCTGGTGCCTTGACGAGACAGTAGAAGGTCAATCAGTATCTGGAGTTTGCTTCCTCAGATGTGTCTGTTGAACTTCTTTATTCTCAGTAATATAATGATTGTATGCTGTCTAGACGCTGATGGGAAAAATGCCATGACGCTTCCCCAACCATGCTTCAAAGCTGGCATGAAGGTTGCATTATATTTCTTCTATAAATAAAGTGTCTTTTTTTCATTATCAGCGTTATTGTTCAGTGTTGTCTGTATATTTCACACTAAACAGAGATTTCTTCTGAGTAGACTCACACTGTAAGTGGTTTTATAAGACATACCACCTGTATAACTACTCAAAAAGGACATGGAAGTACAATTGTTTGTGTGCTATTGTTGTACTTCATAAAAAGTTTAAGTTTAGTTTATATAATTATATTATATAATTTCAGACCACATTTTATAAGTCATGTATGCATAAACTCACTGTAAATATGGATAAATGTAGATAAAATTGCCACCATCAGAAACAAACCCAACAATCAGAATCAGACACTTTACTCACATGTATAGGAGAGAAGTTCAGTAGTAAAACAGATCTCCTTACATCCACTCACTCATCACAGAGATCATTTGTGTAGTAAAATCCACATGCTCATTTCCCTCTTATCCTGGACTCCTCCCATTACAAACGACTGAGAATCATTAAGCAAACGCACTTCAAAGCCAGTCTGGGTGCTGCAGGGGGAAGCAGGTTGGGGTTGGGTCAGTTATCAATCAAAAGACTCTGGTTGGTGTGTACAGAACACCCTCCACATCCCCCTTTTACTAAAGGAACAGCTAGACCAACGTCTTTTCGAGACAAGCCAAATGGGATTGGATCGGATATATTCTCATGTTAGACCGTACACCTGCTCGAACATGTTCTAAAACCCACACAAATCCCAAATCCCATGAGTTCACACATATAAAATCCTTTAAAACCTCCCTTTATATCCAGTGGGCTTATGGGAGTATCAATGGACTGTAAAAAGACCTTCCTAAAACCTCCTTTTAATTCCATTCACCTGTATAAAAATTATATGGTGCAGTTTGTCATCTCGGATGTTTTTATATAGTGCTTGAACTAGTCAGGTCCCTAAAGTGCCAAAAAAGGTCATATTGAAAATGAATTTTAAACAACCATACACTTTGTCAATCAGTTTGTCAATGCGTGTGTAAGACAATATTTTTTTTTTAATGTTTTTCCATATTAAGGCTGATCATATTATTAGAAAATGCTGTTTAATTATTTTAATTATTTATCTAAGCCTCAACATTAGTGTAGATCAGTGGTTCCCAACCTTTTTTAAACCACAGACCAGTTTCATATAAGATATAATTTCACGGATCGGTGGGGCGGGAGGATTTAAAATAGAGTAACTATAGAATGGAAAATCAGTGTGAATCATAAGCGTTTTTCGATTCAATGAGGCGCTGCTCCTACCTAGTGGTTATTGGAGACAATAAAACCCAAAGAGTTTTGGAAATGTAATTGGTCTTGTAGCATTCTTTAATTATTTATTCTTTCTGTGCGGCCCGGTAATAAATGACGGTGGTTGGGGACCACTGGTGTAGATAACTATTAACCTTTATTCAGTAATTTATTATACAGTACTTTCATATTTATCATAGACTAATGTTGGGGGCAAACAACAACATGGATCTGGAGACCTGGGTTTATCTTTGGCTGTTACTGTTTGTGAGGAGTTTGGCATGTTTTCCTTGCCACCTTGTCCTTCTTAAGCGTGTAGAGGGGTAGATTAGGCAAGATTTTGGGTAAATGTGTGATGCCTGGTCCAGGGTTTAATTCCGGCTTGTGTTAAATCATTATTGTTGCTCAGGTAAATATTTTTGGGCTGCCTATAGCAGGGTTTTCAAAAAAAATGGGTTGCAGGGAGAAATAATAATAATAAAACTTATACACGAACTTTGCATAAATAAATAGAAAAAAAGCATTGGCAAAGATGAACACAACAGGATAGAGGTAGCCTGGAGTGCTGGAGAGGTGATGTGTAACTAAGACCACATCAATTCCCATCATTCCCCTGCGTGAACTGACACCAGATTGATGAGACAAAAATCCCGGCTTGTTCAAACAGGCTGCTTTCAGCCCAATGACGGGCAACCATAAAAATCTTACAGACAGGGTCATTAATACTGACTAATAACTGTCTAATACCTTGTTTCTCTTCAGTCAGGGTCATAATAAATAATCAGATGAACTAAATCATTATTATTACTATTATTATTAATGGTATGGAAATGGTATGGCCCATTTTAGGGGTGTCCGATATCGTATTGTCCCAGGCAGGAATATAGGAAATATATTGTAATATTTACAATTACAGGCAAGAAGGATATATCTAAAAGTCGTTTTAACCTCTTTTTGGGGGGTCAGACCCCCTATAATTTGAACCATGCTGATGGTTTGAACCAAGTTCACAGATCCACTTAATTTCAAATGAATAAATAAAACTGTAACAATGATAACATACAATACATGTTACAGACAGACAGCAATGCTCATTCCAAATCAGCCAAAGGGTGTCGTCACATGCTGTTCAATTCCCAACATGCCTGTGCAGTGTTAGTCAGAGACAGCCGTCATAAATCAGTAAAGAGAATTGTATACGGGGAAGAAAAAAGAAAGAGAAGAAGGACTGGTCATACTAGTCTCTCAGTTGAGTCAGCAGGGTGCCTGTCAGAAACGGGAGTGCAATAACACACCTTAATTACTCTCAAATAGTCTCAGTGGTATTACAATGGGGGTCAAAGGGTAGAAGAAAGTTCTGTTCCGTTCAATAATTTATGTTAGCCTCGTGCACATATTAGTGCTTGCTAAGTAGGGCTGCAAATCTCTCAAATCTCAGACTACATACTAAATACTGCTGAGACAGGGCTCTGCAAGTTTTGTTTTACTAATATTAAAGCTTTTTCTGGCTTATACTTTTAATACCAGGCTTACAACATGTCACTGAGGTAACGATTCACAGATGATTTTTAAAATGCTGATAAATAAAACCTCAGCTACTGATTGACAACTATGTTAGTATTTGTAACAAGCGTGCACTTTGATAGCTGATCTAGGGCAACCAGAAAGTGGTCAAAATTTGTCATATGAATAAAAAGTTACATGAAATATCTTGACAGTAATTAGGAGATCACTGTTTTATGTAATTTGTATTGGAAATAGTCAAACTTATCATATTTATATGGACAAAAAGTCACCTTGTGTATTTTAGAATAGCAACAATAAACTAGAAAGAAGTTCTAATTGACAAAGTATGTGTTTTAAAGATTAAGTAACAGAATTAATGGCAAAAATGATCCCAACTTTTTATTTAACTGGCTTCTATTATTATTATTATTATTATTATTATTATTATTAAATACTTTTTATTAAACTTGGCTATTATTATTAGTAGTAGTAGTAGTAATATTAATATTATAATTATTATTATTATTATTAATAATAAATACTGGCTTATTACTATTAAACTGGCTTCTACTATTATTAGTATCATTATTATTATTATTATTATTATTAAATACCTTTTATTAAACTGTCTGCTATTAATATTATTGTTATTATTATTATTATTATTATTAATAAAGACTTTTTATTTAACTGGCTTCTATTATTATTATTATTATTATTATTATTAATATATACTTTTTTATTAAACTGGCTATTATTATTATTACTATTATTAATAAATACTTTTTATTAAACTGGCTATTATTATTATTAATAAATATTTTTTATTAAACTGGCTATTAATAATAATAATAATAATAATTACTACGTAATTACAAAAATGCAATCTCATTGTGTAACACACCATATAGAAAAAAAAAACTTAAAATAAATTTATTTAGAATTAATCACTATAAACATAAAAGAAAGCTTTTAAACTTCATGTTTTCTTGTTTGTGTTTGCTAATGACTTAAGAGATTTATTCTGTTTCACCAGGTTTTCTCTCTTGCTTTAGATCATCCTCTATGTTAGCACATTCCCTGCTTTGTAGCATCCTGCCAGAGAAAGATTTGTGGCTGTAATTTCCTTAAGATCCACCATAAACCTGCCAGCTTTGTCTGCAGGGGGACTGCCAGCATAAAATACGGCCTCTCTTGTTATGGATTGTAAAGCCCAGCCAAGAGAGTGAGAGTGTGTAATGTTGACACTTGTTTTTAATAGCTGGTGTATTTCATAAGAATCTTTGAATGCTATGGATCTTTTTTATGTCTGCAGATAGAAGGGATATCTTCCAAACATTAAAAATGGCAACATAAACGTACAAGATCAACAAGCAGCAAAGGGAAAATAATGTGTAGACGGCTGTTATGAAAACATTTAGCGCCATTTCAAGGTGCCTTATGGCCGTAAAACAGGCATAAAACAGTGCAGTGGGAAGGAAATAAATGCATAGCCATCTGTGTGGGCAGTGTATGTATTTTTAAAAGAACTGAGATCAAAGCCAGAGCTGTTTTACTTTGAGCAGTCTGACTATGTGAATTGCATGTGGGTGTTGCAAGTGGGACTGTCGCTTTGTTCAGCGCTTGGCTTGAGCGCTGCAGTAAAACGTCATCAAAGTGCGAATATGAGACAAATCTACATTTGTGTAGAATAACCATCAAATCCACTCTGAAAGCTCCACATGTATCTGTGTTTAGCTGGATTTTCCTCACTGCTTCACTTGTAAACTTGTGTTATAGCTCAGGGTGCTGAGAAATTGTCCAACTGCTTATAAAAAAGCTTCATGTAACTTAATGTATACCCTTCTTGGTAGTTTTCTTGTAACTAGTGGATACATAATCTGTTTCTTCAAAAAGTTTCCGCACTTTTTAAACTATATTAATAATTTCAAAAACAAATGACATCACTTTTCTATAGTCACCTTCCTCAGCAATGCATTTTTCTAGCATCGTACCAACTTTTTAATGGCACCAGCAAACATTTTTTTGGTTGAGTGTGTAGCACTGATGCACTGCTGCTTTCACATCATCATCACATAAAAATCTTCCCCTTAAAACTTCATTGAGCGGTCCAAAAAGGTGGAAATCAGATGGCACTAAATCCGGCCAATAAGCTCTCTCAGACATGACCAATTACTACTGCTCATCTACTCCCTCACCATCTCCAACCAAAATATAAAAGTGCGGAAACTTTGAAGATCCCGTGTAATTGTGCATTAATATCGGCTATGATATTTTTAAGTAGTTTTGTTGCAGATGTTGTTACGAATTTCACTTTCTACACAACTGTAAATGTCACAAATAACCCAAGGTTGATGAAAACATACTTTTGTCAGACACTTCACTGATAAAACAAATGGTCGTTTTTTTGCAGGTTGGCAGACGGGCAGTTTCAGACACAGACACCTGAGCAAACTACTCACATCTTCAGTCAATCAGCAACCTGTTAAAGAGTACTCAAGCATGACATACCAGGCACTGCTAAACAACTAAAGCAGAGAGAGGTACTCCGAGTTTGTAATCACATCTATCAATCAATCTACACTGTCATGCACCACTGCAGTCGGAGTGGTAGTTCCAGACAGCACTATGTTCAATAGAATGTAGACTTGATAAAGTTAATAAGGGGAAACCAGTCTGGTTTTTGATATTTAATATACTTTCAATGCACATAATACCTTCTAATATACCCACACATTTACTATTGTAAATTCTTCAAAGTTACAAGTATTTCTCTGAGAAAATCACAAATAAAATTTTTTTTTTTAATAATAATTAAGGCAGGAAATGAAATCACCATCTTTTACATGTTGCATTTATAATTGGTATAATAAGTCTTGATTTTCTTTGGTCAAGGAAATAAATTCTAAAATCTAAAATATCTCAGTAAATCACTTAATTCTGTATTATTTGCAGATCAACCGTCAGATATTACGATTCTTACCTTCATATTTCACTGTGTTTAGTAGTGTTTTGGGACTTTCATGTGCAGAATTACTTTCAAGGTGCTTCTTTTTTCTTGTGCTTCTTGTGTTTTTGGTGTAAAATTACAGATTGACAGACCGTTCACTTTATAGCATGTTGTTTACTGTGTCACTGTTGTTCATGCTGCTTTCAGGTTGTCCTGCAACTCTGTTTATGTAAATGCTGGCTTGTTGTTTTATTGTTTGTCTCTAAATTGTTTTGAAAGCTCACTGTGACTGTGACTGTATACAAAAATCTAAGTCAAAGAACTTTCAATACAAGTCTGGGATCAAATCAGACAAGAGCTGGTCTGGAGACAAACACAAGATGATCTTAAAATCACTGAACTGTGTGACAGGTCAGTTCAAGCCATCAAACTGAGTAGAAATAATCTATGAAACTACATCCACATTGTCTAGGTCAGGCCATCTCTGTAAACACAATCAACAAATTCCAAGTACACTAGTTAGGATGGCTGCTCTGACATCAATTGTCACTCTGACCAAGTTACAGACATCAGCATCTGTGACAGAAGAAGGTGCTCATGGATCACACAGTATAAGGTGCACTTTGAAAAGCATGTCCTTGTTTTCATCAAAATAAGTCCAGATATAGTGCCCAGGCAGGATATTCCGCTAGCGCACCAGTGCTGGGATTTTGAACTCTCCAAGTTAAAATCTCAACTCTGCTACCAGTTGGCTGGGCGCCCCTTAGCAGGCACAAATGGCAGTGCCTTCAGCAGACAAAACCGGCCATTACTAACCAGGGTTCTTACACAGCCTCCAAGACTCCACCCCTTTTATCTGGTCTTTCTCACCCTGCAGACTAGTGACTAGGGGGTCTTTGATGCTGTTTAAGGACCCTGGTTAGTAGCCCTAGGCGCCTGTACAAAAGTGGAGGAATGCGGAGATCAGTGCGTGACTCTCTGTGTGTGAGACTGGCCTCATGCGTGAATCCACCTAGGTATAGGCGAATAAGAAGGGGTCAATGGGTCAATGAGCAATGAGCTTGGGTCAGGCAAATACCCTCCATGGATGCGATCGGGGTCCCCAACTAATTGGCTATGCTAGAGTTCAGAAGTAAAGGTAATTCAAGCAGTAGAAGTACTTAAAGGTAATGTATGTTTTAGTCAGTATATATAATTATAGTAATTCAATTATAGTAGTTATTATTTAATTTAATTATATATATTATTATATATAAATTATTATATATTATGGCTTTCTTGGCTCTAGTATTCAGTATACACCAAAGACTCTCAGTGACCTTAAAAACCAGATACAGATGCTTTCAAACACACACACACACACACACACACCACACACACACATGAAGCTAAGCAAATAAAGGTTGTTCCATGAATCCATTTAGCTAGCAGTTTCAGCTCCTCACTTCAGCAGTTATTGTTTGAAGCTGTCTGCACTCACTTCATATTAACCTACACTGGTACTTAATGGTACACCTGATTCAGCACAAACTAAAACAAGTATGTGCTTGAAGAAGTCAAACAAGTACCAGCCCTGAGAACATTCCTTTGGGGTCAAATGTGAGGCTGCTGAAAAAAATGGGTTAAAGGGAACTCAAATATACCAGACTGACAAATGACTGAATGAGACAGGCACAGAGAGAATGAGTGACACAATAAGCAGTGCTGGGTTTGTATTTATGGCTGGGTTCATGATAGGAGAATGTCACGACAAGTGCAGGGTTGGGGGAGTTTTTGTGCTGAATGTCTCCATTTATTTCATGTTTGCTCAGGTAATTCAGACTAATAAAAAGAGATTTAAATGGATTACTCTAGGCCGAAGGTTCTCAACACGAAGCCCATGGGCCATTTGCAGCTGTGAATTATGAATGTGCAGCCCAGGCTTCTATATTTGACTTCATACATCCCCTGAGACTGCAATTGTGGCAGTCCCTTGTGGCCTATCATTTAAATAAGGTGACAAACCTCTACACTGGGCCATTTACAATATTTCTTTGCCAGAAATATTGCTTATAGGGAGGCTGGTTTCAGAAACCCAAACACACCTGGTCACTTTTATTATGCTGTTTAAGAAAAAAGGACTAGCTTTCACCAGCAAATGGACTGAAACTGGGCTAAAGAGCTGACTAGGACTGGTAACAGAAATAGAGGACTGGCAGAGGCTGGTAACAGGACCAGGGATAGGACTAGAGACAGAGCTGTAAGGTCTGCTGGATCTGGCAACAGGACTAGACGACCAGCTTGTGCCTTTGACAGGACTAGAGGATCGGCTGGGACTGGCAACAGAACTGAAGACAGAGGTGGATGGCTGTCCTGAACTGTTGACCGGGCTGGAGGGATTGCTGGGACCAGTGACTGGGTTGGAGGGCCAGCTGGGGCAGGTTACTGGGGTGGAGGGCCCTGCAAAGCTGTCCTCATAGATGCCAGGTGTCCTCATGAGGGTGGCCACTAAACAAATGGGAATAGGCATGGCAGTGGCTACTTGGAACCCTGGTGGACGATCAGCAACAGTCACTCCCTTGATGACGATGAACAGATGACAAAAAAAACAAGGGGCAGAAACAGAGGCATGTAACATGTGATGCGTTGCCATGTCTCTTGGGTTTATACCTCATACAGGAAACTGGTTGTTTCCTTGACCACTCGACTTGAAAGAAATGGCCAAATCATATTTGTTGGAATTTAGGCAAAACAGCCCCAGATTATAAGACTACCACCACCACCACGCTTAACAGTAGGTAAGCACGGTGGTCATTGTGTCCCAAAAACCAAGCCTTTTATCTGTCCATTTGATCTAGCCCTATTTATTTTGGCATAGAGACCAGCTGTGGTCAGTTTTATTTATTAACAAGGTTTAATGGCATACTTTACACTACTGTCTGATTTGGTCATGTGTATAGAAGTATTTTCTTAAAAATAAATAAATTAGCCAGCAAAATATCCACTTTGCAGGAAAGTAACTGTTGCAGAAATAATAAAAAACCCTATGGCAGCATGACATGTCCCTCAAAAGCATATGTAAACTTTTAATTGACTTTAAATGTACCACTAGTACCCTAACAGCAAAAGACTTTCCAGACTTTCCAATTCTCATAACCAAAATTAAATAAAATATGACGGCAAACAAGCAATTCCAACCAGAACTGTATCATAGCTTGGGTTTCTCTTGTTCAGCTGAGGGTAAAGTGGTAATACCCCCAACCACTGGGGCTATCAGATTCATAACGTGACACAGATAGATGGGTATACAAGTGCAAAGCAAGCATGGCTCTAGAGTCAAGGCTTGTGTTTTCAAAGCCAGAGGTCAGACTAAAAGGTGTAAAGAATGGGCAGATGGTCATGTTATTTGAGAGGCAATGTGGTTAAACACATCATATCAGCACCCTGACTTTAGCTGGCCCACAGGTCAATAGTGTTACTCTTTTGATTTTCAATACACCATGTTGCCTTTTGGACTGTATGATGCATCTAGACTTTTCTTTAATGGTACAAAACCTAAACAATATAAAATATATTAGTAAATAAATAAAAGATAAAACAGGCATTTAAATTATGAATGAATCAGAAGTCATTGCAAATGTAATCTGTTTGACTTTGTAAAGACATTGAGCAAGTTAATAGCTCTATTATATATGAATGTGGAAAAGTTACTTAAAGATTAGAAAAAATAAATGATTAAAATATTGTATTTACAACCAAAAACTATCCTCCTAGAGACTTTCAATTTTTTAAAAGCTTTACTAATATTCAAAACTTTATATAAAAAGACTTATAAAGTGTTTCCGAAGATTGTATTTCTTTCCTTGTTTACAGAGAACAGTGGCAGCTTAGTGGTTAAGAAAGCCCAAGTTGCCACTGTTAGGCCCTTAAACCTAAATTGCTTGCATTGTATTCAGTCACAGTTTTAAGTATAGGAGCTTTGAATAGGAGTCTGCAAAACCGCCATAAAATGTAAATATATTTAAAGCCTAGTGTGCACTAATATGGGTGAATTCAAAACATGTATTTGGGCAGTGGTAGCTCAGCGAATAAGGTACTAGACTAGTAATCAGTGGGTGGCCTGTTAAAGCCCTCATCACTGCCATGTTGCCACTGTTGGGCCCCTGAGCAAGCACCTTAATTCTTCCATTTTTCATGATCATGGTATCACCAAAGAACACTATAACACACCATTTATACACTTGCATTTCATAAACATTATTTTAGAACAAACCAACAGGTGAATTATCTTTATATAAAATGTTTAATTACTGTTAGCATCACTTAACATTCAATAAGTCAAGTGCTACTCTTTAACCCTAGCTTATAAATTGATCTAAAAGAGAACAAACGTCTTTATTTGTCATATATACATATACAGTTGTACAGTACAATGAAATTCTGTTTCCACATATCCCAGCTTGTTTGGAAGCTGGGGTCAGAGCGCAGGGTCAGCCATTGGCGCCCAGGGAGCAGACAGGGTTAAGGGCCTTGCTCAAGGGCCCAACGGTGGCTGAATGGCAGAGCTGGGATTCAAACTCTCAACCTTTTGGTTGAAAGCCCAAAGCTCTACGCACTACCAACTAGCATATTAGAACAGCGCTTGACAATATTACATTATGATTTTACATTTTCGGCATTTAGCAGATGCTTTCCTCCAGTACTGTGACAGTATACTGTCTAAGCAATTGGTGGTTAAGGGCCAACAGTGACAGCCTGGTAGTGGTGGGGCTTAAACCAGCACCCTTTTGATTGCTAGTCCAGTATCTTAACCAATAGGCTGCAACTGCCCTAGTCTATAGTCCTGACAAGATTATACCTCTTTGTTTTACCTTGCCAGATCTATAAGAATTACCTACCCTTCCTGCTGTGAATATAACCACTTTAACTTTTGTAACTTTTGATAAAAAACCATTAATAAAATATTAAATGTTTAAAAATTACAAGGACATAACAGTGCTGACATACATCACAACATATTGTTGGTTGGACAGTCATCTTAATATCATATATCAAAAAGATATGCATTTATTTGATCATATAATTTGTATTTTTTAAACTGTATTAATAAAATAAAACGTTTGCTCTTGATCCTGGCCAGATATTTTAATTCATGTAATAACCAGTCCACTGCAGAGCAGGCTTTCCGTGCACAGCAGTACATTGTGGTGGAATTCAACTGAACAAACACTTGCTGAATGAAAAAGGCACATGCAGAAAAAAGCATTCCTATTTTCTTAAAACATTTCCTCTTTCACACTCGTGCAATTCCACACAAACAAATATGCATTCATAGTCTCACAAACACCCACTGTATATACACAGAAAGTAGCAGAAGCATGTATGGCCACATAAAAGGCAGCACAGAAAAAGCAAAAAGGAACTATTCTTTGTGTCCGTACCTTCAACACAGAGCTCGTCCTCTCTCCTGGATTCAGTCTTACTTCCTTCTCTGATATCCTACACCATTCCTAAGTGCGACTCTGTCCGAGAGGACAGTCCACACCAGGCAGAGGAGCTCAGAAGCTCTAGAGGAGGAAAAAAAATTCAGCATGAATTAGCATTCCAAAGCAAGCATGTGACTTTACCTGGCCAATTGGAGAGCTTTCTGTCCCTCCGGCCCTCCTCGCGATATACCCGCCCGTCCTGCTTCCTCTTTTTTTTCCCTTCTCTAGAAGCATGGCTATGATGGGACTGCAGTACAATCTGAGCAATTGAGGCTTAAGGACCTTGCTCAAGGGTCCAACAACAGCAACCTGGCAGTGGTGGGGCTTAAACCAACAGCCTTCTAATTACTAGTCCAGTACTTTAACCACTTGGCTACAATTTATCATATTATATCATTATATCATATTTATGGATTCCTTTTTCTTACTCAATGTAGTCATATCCACTTACCTATTTGTATCTTTTCTCCACTGCTGCAGACCCCTACCATGAACGAAAAAACCCGTTCCTAACACATGCCTCCTCCAACTTGTGCAGCTGCCAACCCCTTCGTTTAATCTTGCCAGATACAGGTTTGCACAGAGAGCAGTATCACATACGGAGTGTCACACACTGCTCTCCATTATTCATCATCTCTGTGCAGGCATCTGCAATTGCAGCAGTAATACAGAATCCCTTCGAGCTGCTGTCCTGACAGACATCATGTCTGTGTCTCAGAGGTGGTAGGCTAGCATGTTGGATCAGTGGTCTCCAACCACCGGGTGGCGGACGGTCATTTATTACCGGGCCAAACAGAAAGAATAAATAATTAGAGATCGCTACAAAAACAATAAGAACACTGCTTTCATTTTCAACATCCTTTTTTTGTGGAGGGGGATTTTCTGCAGTGATGGCAACCAAAACAAAGTTACAAATTTGACTGGACATAAGGAACACACTTCAGGTGTTATTGTCTCCTATCACCCCTACGTGGGTGCGTCTTGTTGCAGTGAAAAAAGCCCAAGGTTCCCACTGATTTTTCCATCATTGGTGAGTAGTATTGTTATTGTTAGGTTGCCACTGTTGGGCCCTTGAGCAAGGCGCTTAACCCTCAAATGCTTAGACAATATCCTGTCACAGTACTGTAAGTTGCTTTGGATACAGGCGTCTGCTAAATGTCAAAAATGTAAATGTAAGTGCCCCTCCCAATGGCTAGGCTGTCCATGTCTGTGCAGATGCCTGACTGGACAATAGCAGCATATCTTACCAGTAGAGGGCTAGCATATTTTACCTCTGCGTGTTACACAAAGGATAATAAAATGATTTTTTATCTGGCTATTTCAGATGAGCTGTTTATGACCCCCTCTCTGCAATATAAAGTACTACTGGGTCCATAAAGTTCTTCTCATTCCATATCAGTACCTAGCCTTGTTAGGCTCTGTGGCATCAGGGGAATGTACCATCTCTCCCTGATGCCACAGGCCTTACAGAGCAGAAACGAGCTGTGCCTTTAAGTACCTGGCCAGCTCGTTAGGGCGAAGTGGCTACACCTGTGCCTTCCCTTATTTAAGGGATAGGTGCAGAGCTGTAGCCGTCGCACCTTCTGCTCATGTTGGCCGATTCTTTTTTCTTTCTTTGAGTTTGTTTGACACTGCGGTGTCCTTTTATGTTTATTGTTTTTTTTTTTTATCTTCAGGTTGTGCCGCCGCACTGTGCCGCCGCCGCCGTGCCGCTGCCGCCGGGCCACCGCTAGTGGGCGCCACCACGCCGCCGCCGCCGCCATAGTGCCGCAGCTGTCGTGCCGCCGCCGCCGCCTGGTTGCCGCTCTCAGGTCGCCGTCGGGCCGCTGCCGCCGAGCCGTCGAGCCGCCGTGCCGCCGCCACCTAGAGACCCCATGACTGCGCCCAGAGGAACCTGACCCCCTCCCAGCTACCGCTGGTGACAGCGTCACGTTCCGCCCTCTGGAGCGCAGGAGCAAATGGCCACTTCCCAGCCACCCTGGCTGGTGACAGCGCCTTTGCTTTTAACTTTTGAAATCCGCAAGTAAATCACACCCGGTGGATGGCATGGCGCTGACCAGCATTAACTGCTGGTGAGCGCCGTGCCATTTATCTACCGGCGGTGTTATCCCCCCTTCTTCGGTCAACAGCGCGAGGTTTCCCACCTCGCGAACCCGGTCGCTTCGCCTCTTTAGTGCTGGGAGCGGTTTTGCTTTCAGCGTTGCTGTGGCAGCGTGCTTAAGCTCCCAGCCTGGAGGTGAGCGACCAGCGTTCGCGCCTCGCGCTTTCCCTTTTTCCCCTTTATGTTTTTTCCCTTGTTTCTTTCAGTCTGGCGTCACCGGCTGCCTTCGGGATTTCCCGAAGTGTTTTTTGTTACTGTTATTCCTTTTATTTTATGTATATTATGTTTATGATTTTGTAAATAAAACCTTTTTTAGTTAAACCTCCGCATCCTTGGGTCCTTCCTCCCACATCATAACAAGCCTGGCAAAAATGCTTTATTATTTTAGCACATACTCCCACATACACTACAAAATGTTGTTGAAAGCCTCTCCGGAATAGTGCTAAAGCTGGGGGGTTGGGGTGACTCCACTTTGATGCACAATTTTATGTTTAGGTGTTTACATACCTCTGGCTCATAGTATTTGATAGAAAACCTAAGGAGAACAGTATAGCTAATCCAAGGTTGTGTGTGTGTGGAAGACAGGAGAATTACATGAGAAGTAATAAAATATATATACTATAAAAAATCCTAAAAGTATTACAGCTAAAAATAATACAGACAGAAAATGCAGTTTTGTGATGTTTCAAGGCTTAAAGTTGCCTTTTTTTTTATCAGATGCGCTTTTCCACTCGTGTTATTTACATGTGCGTTGATGCTTATGGAACAAAGCATGTATGTAAGTTAACACCAGTTTTTTATTTTCATATTTAAATATTTTATCTTGATATGGCATGATATGGCAGCTGGTAGAGAATGGGTGCTATACAGCATTGTGGTTCCTTTACATCCTGTGTTTTATTTTTGCTTTTGGTTTTGATCAGTAGTGTATACTCAGTAGGGCCACTAGTGTAAATTGTTTTGCATTTTTCTTACAATTAATGCATATTTTGTATTACAGATCATATGATAATAACAGTTTGAAAAATCTATGAAAATATATATTTACATGAATTGGGTGGTGCAGAGGTCTATTACACTACCACACCATCACTGAGATCTGGGTTTGAATCTCAGCGATGATATCAGCCTACCAAGCATCTACACAGACTTAATTGGTTATGTCTGAAAAGGTTAGGGGAAGGCCAAAGTCATGCAGTGGATTACCACCCTTTTTGGCATATCCCTGCCTTTCGCCCAGTGTTTCCTAAAGGAACCAGATCCACAGTGATCCTGACCTGGAGAAAATGATTGATAAAAATGAAAAACATGTACTCAATTTGGCAACGTTTGTGCAAAATCTGATGCTTCATGTTATCCCAGCATGATATGTAGTGAATGCTCGGCCATAGGGGTTTAGGTCAGGTGACTGTGGAGGAAAGTCCATGGCAGACACTGTTTCATCAAATTTGGACGTCAAGCAGTTGTCGCAAAGCTTTAAGGTTTGTGGTTTATAATAGAAAACATTGAAGGTAGATGATTAAAGTTTAGGCAAAACTGAAAAAATTAAGACAAATTGCTCTGCAAAATAATTTTCTGCCATTGGGATCCCCAGAGCTCAACATTCACAAATTTTATCTTTAGTCTGGCACCTTAGCAAGCTTAAGTCCTGCCGACATGTGTGCAGTACATTTTATCATCCTAAACTTCTGCATCTGATTACTTTTGGTAGCGTTTATAGCGTAGAGGCCCCCAGCACACCTGCGCCGAGAGACACGGGCCGCCCCGGCTTTACGAGCTCACTCAACTACACGTGTTAGAAAGCAATCATGCCTGAAAGTTCGGCACTTAAAGAGCTATCATTAATCTGCGGTGGTTCTCCCGCAGTCTCCAGCTGGACTTAGATGTCCCTGATTTGTTTGCAGCCGTGGTGTGGGGTAATAAAAGAGTTCGGAAATGAAGGTGCTGTGCTGAAGGCTGTTAAGTCGTGGAGGATGTAGTAGTACGGGACACACAGGTGCTTAGGCAGCACTGAGATAATTAGACAGGTGAAGTGAAGAAGGTCGTTGTTATATTTTTTGTTCTGATAATAAGTTCCGTCTGCTTGCAGGAGAGAGGGAAATACATTCAGAGGAAACAGCCTTGCATTTTTTAAACAAATCATCTAATTTGCATCTGGAGCACACTGATGACTACCCCAAACTGGTAATAGACATATGAGGGCAGTTGATAGGGCAGCAGTCTGATGATAATTGAGTTTGTGAGAAGAGTTGTTTTTTGTTAATTGAACATCATCTATATTGGTTTGGTACCTGGTTTCATATTGGATTGGGAAAGATAAAATCGTTTGTTTATGGAGAAAAACAATATACCTAAGCTAATTTTTGTACATTACATATTTAACTCATCTGTAAAACATGTGTAACACTAATTCCATTAGAATAGGCTTTTGTAACATATATATGACAAATAAAGATATTCTCCCTATCCTGGTGAAAATTCAATGGCTTGAGGGGCCACTCAATCATACACCGACTAGGCATAACATTATGACCACTGACAGGTGAAGTGAATAACACTGATTATCTCGTCATTACGGCACCTGTTAATGGGTGGGATATATTAGGCAGCAAGTGAACATTTTATCCTCAAAGTTGATGTGTTAGAAGCAGGAAAAATGAGCAAGCGTAAGGATTTGAGTGAGTTTGACAAGGGCCACATTGTGATGGCTAGACGACTGGGTCAGAGCATCTCCAAAACTGCAGCTCTTGTGGGGTGTTCTCGGTCTGCAGTGGTCAGTATCTATTAAAAATGGTCCAAGGAAAGAACAGTGGTAAACCAGCGACAGGGTCATGGGAGGCCAAGGCTCATTGTTTCACGTGGGGAGCAAAGGCTGGCCCGTGTGGTTCCATCCAACAGACGAGCTACTGTAGCTCAAATTGCTGAAGAAGTTAATGCTGGTTCTGATAGAAAGGTGTCAGGATACACAGTGCATCTCAGCAAAAGGAGGACCAACACAATATAAGGAAGATGGTCATAATGTTATGCCTGATTGGTGTATATACAGATTTCTTTAATTTAATACAGATAGAATTTTCTTTAAAAATAGATGTCAGTTAACTATTAGATTTATCTTTATAGTTAAACTTTAATCACATAGACAAGATCAGCATGTATATACAGTAGTTGCTACTTGCGACTCTTTATGTTATAAGAAGGCACTTTGGCCCAGAAAGTGAGCTAAATGCGGCCTTCAGCTTTGTCTTCCCTTGTGTCTTCTGATCAAAACCAACAGGGCATTTTAACAGTACCCCACCTCTGCTTCCTAAACTCTAATTTACAACTTCCTGTTGTCAGCACTCTTGTTAATGCTAATCTCCTGCCAGTTACAATACCAGCAGGGCTATAAGAATCAGCCAGGAATAATAGGTACCTCGGGCTAAACACCTGAAGTGATAAAGGGACTTAAACAAACAAGTGGAACACTACCCACCTGGATTGTGCTTTGTAATTGTAGCAAGTTAATGCTTACATAAATGTCATAGTGCTCAGTAGGGAAAATGGTTAAACAGAGAATAAGAAGTTATACACTGCACTGAATGTACTCTAGTTAGAGGAAACCCAATATAACTCTTTGGCTATGATTTAGCTAATCATGTTCCCAAAAACACCACAGCCACAGTAAGTATGAAGTTGGAAGCATCATGATATGGGGTTGCTTCTCTGCAAACACTAATTGTCATAGAAGGTGACGTAAATTAAATGATATACATGGATACAAAGTCCAAACCATGGACTGAATGTGTACCATTGAAAGGCTCCATTTGACCCGTGAACACTCTCATTCAATACATTATATAGATGGATACACTGGAATATATTTATCACTGCTATGCTAATGTAAACCAGTGTGCTAAAAGAATGCTTTTCTTATTTGGATATACTTGTACATTTATTTGTAAATGGACCTCTTACAAAGAACCCATTTGATCTACCTATGTGACATCTTGCAACATGTTTTGCTGTATTAAATGGTATTCCAACATTTCTAAATAATGTAGCTGGCAATCTTAAACAATCAGTAAACACACTGTATAAATAATCAATGTATAAACTTCAAATGGAATTACATATTGACTTGTATCCCTCTGGGCAAGAGACAGAAGGGAGTATAATGGATGAAAGAAACAAGGAGAAGTAAGAAAAGGGTGGGTTATTACACCGTCCACCCCAAGCCGTCTGTTTACGAGCAGCCCACTAATGACAGCTTATTCCAGTGGGTGGGATGGCCAGGACAAGTACAGAGGCTTATAGCTGAGGATCTATTATTCTTTATGAGTCAGTTGTCATGAGAAGAAAAAGGGTTTCGGCCCCGTCCAGCTCTGTTTCTTTTTGGTTGTAAACGCCACAGTGTAATTGCCCCGGCATATACAACTGTCCATGCCTTTTCAATCCCAATTCCCCTGCCTCGGGCAGTAAATCAGTCACGCTGGCCACAATGGGTGCAAGCCTCTGTCCGGCCACCTCAACACACTCCATAATCACACCTAGAAAGGCAACATTAAACACGCCCGCTCTTAAACCTGCTTCCTGCGAGGTGTTCTAATTATTTAATTACCTCACAGCTCTTCTCTAAAATTTCACTGATCCTAGTGGGTCCAGTGAATTTGGAAAGATGATGAGTTATTTTTGTAAACATTGCTATATGTTTGAGTGTAGAATAGGTGTCACCAAAGATGCAGTTTAGAAGCAAAGATCATTATGAGCAATTATGAAAGCCAACCTCATATATTATGTATAAGAAGCTATGAAATATTAATGACAGAGCTAAAATCCTCAGCTCTGTTGAACAAAGCAGCCTTATAGAGGCATTTATTTACAGCATGAACAGAAGTAGTTTCCTACTGTATATGGCTGCACACTGTCTACACAGCATCAACCATCTCTGTATGTTTGTCTCTAACTACAAGAGAAATGTCCAAACTTAGATTTCAACTGGCCTTTAGACAGGCCCTGGTTTAAGCCCTCAGACAGCATTGTGTGACATGCTGTTGTTATAAATATAGCCATATGCTCTCAGGAGTACTTCAGAAAATTGTTGTCACTTATTATACAATGCCGCTGCATCAAGAAATGCAACCTACAATGTTATTATTCAAAGACAAAGTCAAACATCAGTTAAATACAGAAACTTATTTCTTGGGGTCAGAGCTCATCTCAGATGGACCAGAAGACTGTGGAAACGTGTGCTGTGTTCGGGAAAAGCACACGTTAAGTTCTTCATGCCAAACACCAAAAACGACCATCGGTGAAAGGTGCAAAAGCCAAGATCTGTTATAGTATGAATATGTGTAGGGGGACCATTACAAATTAATCGTATCCATATTATCTGTCTCTGCTCTTAATTAGATTTTGTTTTTTAAGTAATGGATGTAGTACTAAAATAAATAAGGTTCCACCAAACAATAAGAGATGTGAGTCCTTCTGCAAACGATTGCCAAAAAGTAAAGTAAAGTAAAAAAAACCCTATTTATTTACACATACTTTTGTTCACACAGTGTATGTCGTCGAGTTAAAAAAAAACTTTAGTTTGGCGCCCAGGTGGCGCAGCAGAATATTCCGCTAGCACACCAGCACTGAGATTCTGAACTTCTCGGTTTAAAACTCGGCGTTGCCACTGGTCGGCTGGGCGCCATCTAGCGGGCATAATTGGCAGTGCCTGCAGCAGACACGTTTCTGCTAGGGCGGCATGACCGGACTATGTGAGTGGGGTTTTCAAACGCTGTGTAAGGACCCTGATTAGCAGATAGAGAGGCGCCTGTGGCTGCACGCGGGTCGGAGGAGGCGTGAGCAGCAATATACCCTCCTCGACTGCAATCAGGGATCCCCCAGCAGCGGTAGACAAATTGACTACACTAAATTGGGAAAAAAATGCATAAAGAAATAGAAAAAAAACAACATTTTAGTTAACTTGAACATAGTTGACTTGTGTTTTATGTACATTGCCATGACATGAGTAGTTTTAAAAGATTTGAGCCCCCTCAATGTTTTGTTTTTACAGTGTACCTCCATTATTAGAAGTCATGCTGTTATTCAACAGTTATTTTACAATTTTATGTTATGTTAAGAGAGTTCAAGAAAGGCTTTATTGTCATTTCAGCTATATACAAGTACATATTGAAACGAAACGAAGTTCCTCCAGGACCAGGGTGCAACACAGAATACAAGTGGAAAACAATACAATATACACAGTGCGGATAGAAAAGAACAGTACAATAAATACAAAGAACTACAATAAATACAGGAGACATTTCTAATCTAAAGTAACTGAGGGAGAGAAGACTAGAGACATGAGTAGTGTTCTACATTATTCTACAATTTTACATTATTCTACAATGACTAAAAACACATTCTATAAACATAATTATTGGACAGTGTTAGTGGTGTTTTGTTAAACAAAATTTTTTTTGTAAAGTAAAAAAGAGATGTGAGGAAGCGTTAAAATATGCTATTTATTTACACATATATGTGGTCAAGTTTAAAAAACATTACTGCTGCCATCTTCAGGTATAACAGGGTAGTAAACAAATGTTGTAAGGCTTGATACAATGCTTCCAAACTTGTTATTCATTAGCATGTTACTTAGCCTTAGCAATTTTGCTAAATGTTAATCCCATGTGCTTTAGCCGATTTTCTATGTACATGTATTTTCTTACTTTAACTGATGTGGAAAAATATAAACTATAAACTAATATAAACTAAACTAAATGTACTTTTTTGTTTAAGGTTTGTTTTACCAAGCCAGAATGTCCAGTTGTTAAACAAACAAAAATATTTTAAGTCAGGGTGCCTTGCTAGCCTTAGCAATTTTGCTAAATGTTAATCCCATGTGCTTTAGCCGATTTTCTATGTATTTTCTTACTTTAACTGATGTGGAAAAATATATTCCATTAATTAGTCTAATTGTATTTGTTTTGTTTAGGATATGTTTTACCAAGCCAGAATGTTCAGTTATTAAACAAACAAAAATATTTTAAGTCAGGGAGGTCAGGTGAGAAAATATTGTAGCTTCAACAAGTTGTTATAGCAGACATCATCCAGTAACATAGTTAATCATTTATATCTGAAACTGTTCCTCCTTGATAAAGTCTCGACTTTTCATCAAGAAATCTGGTCCTGAACTTATTTTACTGCATGTTCATATAAAATCTTATATTAAATTGATAACGGCTACAGCTTTTTATTGTTGCCTCCCTACTGTTACTGACAATCCAAGCTAATAAAACTCTCCAATTTAATTGTGTTTGTTTTAGTGATCAAGCTCCTTAATTTGTGGTGTTCCATGACATGCTCCACCACCTGTACATGCTCTGTTGGTGGCAGTAACAGGTGATGGGGAGGAGTGTATCAATGTGTACACGTGTGTGTTTACAGTGTGTGTGTGTTTACAGTGGGTGGTTGTGTGGCAGCTGATCACACTCAGTGTATTATTTTTTCTCTATCTGTCTACATCTCTCTCCTTTCCATTGCTCACAGCACTATGACCACCACAGACCAGTCCAGACCACCCATCTGCCATGCCAGAGAAACAAGCAGTCTGATCAGGCGGACTGACGAAAAGGTAAGAAATTGATTCTTTTTTTCTGTTTACTTCAGAGTTTATGTATGAACTTAGTATATACAAATATTGTTTTACTAGTGTCAGAAACCTTTCAGTTTTAGTTTGTTTAGGTGCAGCTTATTGCAGAGAGTCGAACTTGGATGCAGAGAGCAGGGTTTTTTTTTGCTGAACATGCCCTCAGGAGCACATCTGTTCTAGGTCTAATTCAATCAGATTATTATGTACTGCAAGTGACAGCAATGCTTTAATGCTTTTGTTTGTTTGTTCGTTTTAGTCAGATATCAACTTTACTACCAATACTTCTGCTTTAGTTTAATCTCTTTGTTTTAAATATGTGGACACCCCTCTAAATAAATTGGTTTTAGGTGGTTTAGCCACACATATTGCCAACAGATGTATAAATAAGCCTTTTATCTCAATGCTGTGCTTAAAGCGTAGTGGCTGGCACAGAATCTTGACCTCAACACTATGAAACACCTTTAAAATTAATTGGATTGTGAGCCAGGCCTCATTAAGAATTATGATTTTTTTCTTTAAAATGATGTAGACTATTTTAGACTTCACAAGGAGCTGTATAGTGAAAAGAAAGAAATTTGGCAGTTTGACATGTTTAAAACTATTGCTGCATGCAGGTATGGTTGCGTTAGAATGAATACATAAACAAATACAGAACATTTAAGTCTGATTTTGTACCTGCACAGATCTAAATACCCAGTAATTCATTATTTAATTTATTTATTTTCACTAAATGTTTAACCCTGATCAGGGTCACAGTGGATCATTGGGTACAATACAGAAAAAAACCTCTGGCCGGGTCACCAAAACATTAAGCAACCAGGGCATTACAATTACATTATTTTGGAACGTGGAAGGAAACGCAATGTGTTTGATTAAAATCATCACGAAATATGGAAAGGTTATCAGAAGAGGGTTTGTCCCATCGTGTCCTCATTTAATACTGTAAAATTAAAAACCCTGGACCTAATAATTTCCAGACCCCCTATCTTCCATGCCAGAGAAGCAGCCAGTCTGGTCTGGTGGCCAACTGACAAAAAATGCAGGGTAGATGTCCATATAATTATGAATTATAATTAAAATAATACAAGAACATTAGAGAATAAAAGAACAACTAAAGACGAACCATAAACAAAAAGCAACCAATTCATATCTTGACAGGAACAGGACTTAAGACCAAAAAAGGCAATCAAAATGTGGAAGCCACTGGATTTCAAGCAAAGTAATCACCAGTAAACAAACGAACAGGCAAGTTGAGAGGTAAAGAATGATTGGCTGCAACTGGTACACACTGGGTTTTCCAACCCTAAAGTGGAGTTGTTGGTTCCTGTATCTTCCAGAAGAGGTCAACACAGTCTTAGTATTCATTTTGTTGTAGCCACTGTTTCACTAAACCTGTTTCTTGGGGTTGACCAGACATTTTCACATATCTCTCAAAAGTTGAACACACCTCAACCTTCCATGTTACTCATTTCTTACTCAAGTGTGAATGGAAGAATTAGCTTGTGTTTTTGTACATCAACCTTGACAGGAGTAGTTTTAATACAAAAGTTTGGAGCGCCCTCAAGGTTTTCTTTTCACAGTCTATGTTTCCAGTATTAGAAGTCATGCTGTAACTGTTGTCATGCTGTTTTTCTTCATTACACATTCAACAATGACTAAAAAGCACATTTTTTACACATAATTATTGGACATCCTTGGTGGTTTTATGTTTTTGTGTCTTTGAATTGTAACTTTGTTTCTATTTATTTGGTCACCTTATTTATTTGCAGTTGTTCCTCATTTTTGTTAGTGGCTTTTTAAAAATATGTTATTTATTATTTTTCCTTAAAGAAAGTCTTTGTTTTCTAGTTGTTAAAGTAACCACTGTCCCTTTTTGAAGCCTCTTGCTGAATTTGTGTCTACATGCCAATTTACCTGAAAAAGAGTAATACTCCCACGTGGAAGTGGCTTTGCAGGACGTCATGTTTGTGATGCTTTGTAGCGCAAAGATCTTGATCCTCAGCAGGGTTCATAGCAACTATGTAATCCTGCAAAAATAAGAGACCCAGCTGGGTGTGTGGATGTGGAGGAGGAGCCTTAATAACAATAGAGGAGCAGGGAAGTACTTTTTCTAATGACGCGTGTTTACCAGTTTATTTACCCAGTCCTTAGCACTATCAAAGTCTTCTCTGAAGGAAAATTCTTTGAAATGTATTATATGTAAGTGTAGTAACAGGTCTTACGACACATGTTCACCCGTTTATTTACTAAGTCCTTTTTCTTATGCAATATACAACTGATGGCAAAAGTACATACACTTGGTAGTCTTGCAGTTGTTCTCACACATTTTTAATTTACATATATAAACCCACATGTCGTTTTTCTCCATCCCTCACTATACAATCAAAAGCTTATAGACACCCAACCATAAGCTTGGTTGACATCCCATTCCAAAACCATAGGCGTTAATAAGAATTTGCCATCATAAAGAATTTGCCATGTACAATTGATGGCAAAAGTTTACATACCAAGCAGTTGTTCTCTTTTCTGTAACTAAATAATTGGCACACACTTTGTCCAAACAAAATTATTAGAACTTTTTAAGCAACTTCATGTCTCATGATCATTTCAAAGTAAGTTCAAAATACATGGAACACTGATTTCTTTCAACATTGAGATGATAACCTGAACTCTCCACTGGTGAAAGGAAATTTGTCAAAATAGTCAGATGTCATCTAAGAATCAGCAAAAATGAATCTGCTATTAATTAGAAAGCATTGGAACACAAGTGACACAATCTACAGTTAAGCAAGATTGAAATCAATTAAGTAAGAACCTGCTACTTCAAAAGTTGCCAGTTAAACATTGACTAACCTTGTTGCTGATTGCATGGACAAGGAAAAAACTTCTGGATAAAAGTTTTGTGATTTATTTGGATTATTTATTATCCACTGGGATTGTTTTACTGTCAGTGTAAATCATACGTGGATTCAATAATATCCAAATTTTATATATTCAGCACATCTTTCAATTACGGTACATTAAAACTAATGTAAAACAAAACCTTTGAATTAGGTCATGAAAGTCACGAACTTAACTTAAAATTCTATGGACTATACTGAAAAGTCAAGTTCTTTCCAGAAATGGATTGGTTAAGAATTCTGCAAAGTAGAATGGTAAAAAACAGAAGTTTATTGATTGCTATCAAAAGCTGCTGATGAAGGTCAAAAAACTATTAAATTGTTATAACATAACTGCCATTATATTCATAATCTACATATGTAAACCCATACATACACCAATACAATTCCATCCTACACTATACAATCAAATGTATGTGGACACCCAACCATAAGCTTGGTGGACATCCTATTCCAAAACCATGGGCGTTGATAAGAATTTGCCATGATAAAAAATTTGCCATCATGTTGTAAGTATTAGTAACAGGTGTGGCTAAAACACCAATACTCAATAGTTAGGATGGGGTTTTGGGGTGTATAATGTATCCCATTGTGTACTAACATGTATACACTTGATGCATACGTTATTTATGTCAAGTTTTAGCAGTGCTAAGCTGTAAAGAATGTATTGTAATAGAAGTCACACACTCCGATTAACATAGGCAATGCTTCTAATCCCTTAATCTCACAGATTGTTCTCAGAAGTCAGTGAGTTCAGTAGTATGTGTGTTTTTCTAGCATGCCACCAGGCCATTCATACTCATTCTAACTTTGTTCCAGCATGACTGTGCTGCTTGCACAAATGGATATCCATACAGACATGGTTCTGACCCTGAATTTACCCAACTAAACGTCTTTGGAATGAATTGGAACATTCAGTTGTGAGCCAGGTATTCTTATTAAACATCAGTGCCTGATGCCACAAATGCTCCTTTGATTGAATTGGCATCCATTTCCCCAGACACACTTCAAAATGAATGTTATGGAATGCCTTTCTAAAAAGTAGAGACTGGGGTTCTTATTATTATCTAAGGTTTTGGAATGGGATATCCAACAAGCTTACGGTTGCTTGCACAGAACTCTGGGATAAGCTGCCATCCATGCGTCATGCGACCATACTCAACATTGGTCTCTGCCCGTGTAGCTAAATAGAAGCAAATACCCATAGTCTTATCCAAAATCTAGTGGAATGCCAGATGAGTGGAGGTATTCAGTAAATTACTTTGCACTTTTGTTAGTTTTAATGCACATTATAGGGTCATGCTGACCCAGTACCTGGACAGAGGGCCAGTTTTCCACTGCAGAGCCCTTCTGTGCTTTTGTTAAATCAAGGTTCTGGTCTAATGCTTAGTGATAGGCTTATTGTCCACTTCACCAAGTCTGACTTGAAAACTGAAGCCAAGTCTTCCTAATTGGACCACATGAACACAGAGGTACAGTATTCTCAACCGGGACACTGCTTATCTGGCCTCAGTGTCTGCCAAGGTCCTGGTTCCGTTGCCTCTGATGGGATGAAATGTTATTTGATGTGCACTGTGAGTTTAAATGGTTTGAATAATAGGGACAAAGGAGACAGCGATGCTAAGAGATGATGATGTGGTATGTTCAGCTTGGTCACATTCTGCTGGTGCTATTCTTTCTCATTCACACAAACACTGATGTCTCTGTTTGATCTTGGGTTGTAAGAGCCTCTACTAATACAAATGTTTCTTTCATGAAGCATCAACGCTATGCTTTTGATCTACACTTGATGGCCAAAAGTAAATGGACTTAAAACATCACATCTATAAATGCTTGCTGAACATTTAATTCCAAAACAATTGCCATTTACATGGTGTTAGTTCCCATTTTAGTGTTTAGGTAGGCTTTCTAAACTTTCTGTACATGAGTATGGTGATTTGTTTTTATTTAGCTACTAAAGAATTGGTATTGGTTGATGTTGGTTGATAAGGGATGTTTTTCTTGGGTTTCCTTTATGTTCTTTATTTCCCCCAAGTCCCAAAACATGCAAAGGTTGAACTGAACAATTGAGAAAATAATTGATTGAGAAAATAATGAGTGAGGAAGCGATTAATGTCCTGTGAATAGTTGGTGCTTTGTCCAGGTTGCATTCTTGACTATCACTAAGTATTTTGGGGTGACTCTAAACCCTGAACAATCCTAATGAGGGTAAATTAGCTACTGAAAAAAGTGAATACATGATTTGAACTTCAAGCTTTTGGAGTTGACCCAGTCCTTAATACCCAGCCCTGCTTTTTTACATCACTGTGGGGAAATTTTGACCTTTTTTGTTTTAATTTAGCTACATTTTACAGCTTTCAAGTATCAACTGCATTTTTAGGTCACAGCATGTAAATGGACACTTTGAAGCCTTAATACGAAGGTTTTGTGCTTTGTTGTCTAAACTCACCACACTTGAGCTTCATATCTTGGATTGATGACCAGTTACTCAGGCTCTGAAGCAGCACAGAATGGCCATACTATCACAATACCACCACCATATTTAACTGTTGTTTTTTTTTTTTTTTTTTTGAGATATTGGCTCTCATTGTGTTCCACTGGAGTTCCAGAACCTTAGGGATTTGGGGATGGGGGCAAATACTTTTTCACATTATTGTATGAAGTAAAAAGTATGGTTCGTTTATATATTCATATATGTTAGTAACATATTAGTTAATAACCTCCCACATCTGGTAAAATAATTTACATAAAATTAGTTGTCCCAGGTGCACATTACTTGTGCTTAATTAGTATTCGCAGTGCTAATTAATAATCAAAATGCATTCATAGAGGATGTGTTGCTAACTCCTCTAAATCCTATAATATAGGCAATATGGATTTAGAGCAATTAGCACCCCATCCTACATAAATGCCCTACATGTTGCCTCCCATCACGTCACATCCAGAGCACTTCTCAGGACAGCTCAGCTATTTAGACTGAGCACCAAGCCGAAATAAGATTGAGTTTCCAATCATGGGCAGGTGAGTCAGCATGGTAAGTGTGGGAAAGCACGTTCTAGTAGGCACTGGCTCTCAGGTCACATGACTAGATTAGAGTCTCAATGTCCCAGACACGGTCATACTTCACTACTGAAAGTCCTGGCAACCACCAGTTACCTACAACTGTATGTGTTCTGTTTACAATGTGTTTTATTACCACATGACCAGGGCTGGGAAGTATTTTTATTGTTTATTTAATATTTAAGTATTGTACAATTATCCTTAGCTCTCCCTTTAACAAATAAAACGACGTTTGAAAGTGGACGACTTTAAACATTTCCAATTACAGTTCAGACAGACCTGGAATCCACTGTTTTAATTATTGCTCTGAAAGCTTCTTTCTCGACTGTCTGTAGAAGAATCGTGTCCTTGCATATGTGAATTATTACTGCGTTCTTAATGTCATTGTTTGCAACAGCCGTGGCTTGACAAACCGTACAGTATATAGTGTTTTAGTCTGTTCTAAACTGCCGACACAAAGGGTCAGATTTAATGGGTTGGAAAAAGTTGACATTCATCTTTATGTGCACAGTAACACTCTTGTAAAGTGTATGTGGTCTGTTCTTAAAACAGAACCTGACCTTTTCGCTTCAGGCCTGCTCAGTGTTGTCTCCATATCAGTGATGTGAACACCATCGATGTGGTACAGTAATTAGGGCCATTGATAAATTTAAAAATAGCCGGTGCCTCTGGGAAGAGGTAAGTATTTGTTGAACAGTGCAGTAGCTGAGAACTCTCTGTCTGCCCTGCAAAGAAAATCATGACACACTTTATCTTGACATTATTTAATCTAAAGAAAATAAACTGAACAGTTTATCTACATACAAATAGGTGACTAATTAAAGTAAAGCCTTAAATAATGTGTCCTAGAAAGGTGTTGATTTACAAGATCTGTTCTGATGATTTGCAAGTCCTTTTTGACCTGTAGCCAGCTGAAAACAGTACAAAAATTATATTAACATATATACAAATGTTTAAAATTTTATGGCTGGAACCCATTCTAAAAAAAAGTTGGGACAAGGGCATATTTACCACTGTGTTACATCATCTTTTCTTTTAACAATGTTTTGTAATGGATTGCAAACTGGCTGCGGCAGTAAAAGTGGATTTTTAACTGCCCAACAGTCAGTGACGGGGTTGTTGGGGGTTTCTTGGGGGCATATTCATTAATGTACCTGTGGTAATGTTGTTGGGAGCACTCCTATGCCACCTTGATTGATGAATATTTTGATTATATATTTATTGCTTAATACGAAAGGATTAAATCAATATTATAAAACGGATAGTTCCGGTCCTAAAATCTGATTGGCTGAGCTGTGTTCGAAGCTGTGGAAAGACGTTTTAGGCACTCCGCTTCGCGTCATGCCAAAACACCCTTCCCCGTGATAAAATCGCAGTAACGCACAATCTCTCATGGCTTATTGCTTTAATAAACCATTAGCTTGAACTTTGGATGAAAATATTGGTCATTTGATTATTTACATTAACAGCATTTAGTAGAAACTTTTATCCAAAGTGCTGTACAACTCTGGCCGAATCCAACTAGAGCAATTTAGGGTTAAGGGTCTTGCTCTAGAGCCCAACTGTGGCAACTTGGCAGCACTTCTGATTACCAGTCCAATACCTTAACCACTAAGCTACCACTGCACTGATATTTAGGTAATGTCAACCGCTTGAAACCCACCCAGTCCAGCCAGACCCTTTTTCTTTTGTATTTTTGTTTACATTTTTACAGGATTCACCCCTGCTGGAATGGATAAAGACTAAAACTATAATAGTAACACCCAGCTGAAGATGTTAGCTTTACATATATTTTTATTTTCAAGGTTATGATTCTGCATCAAACTTTAAAACTTAATAATTTAATTATTTATCAATACACCTTTAGAGTACCTGACTCATCTTCTTACAAAGAAACAGGGAGAAGATGTAAAACTCCTCACTGACAGTGACAAAAGGCTATGAAAAAACCCAGGTTTCCAGGTACTACCCATTCTACCAGCTACACCATCACGCCACTATGTTCATTTTAAGTGTATCATGTTAAACATTATATTCACTGTTGTATCAGTCCTCCTCACTGTTGTGCAAGATTGATCAACAGACAAAACTACAGTATATTCCACAAAAATGTCATGTGAACATAAGATTGTTTGACATACAGTTCATTTTTTAAACCATGGGGCAAAATATGGGCACTTCCTTTGCAGCAGTGAGGGCCTCCACTCCTCTGGGAAGGCTTTCCACAGGATTTTAGAGTGAGTTTTTCTTGTACTGCTAGGTGTTATTTGCTATTTGTGCAGTGATTTTTTTGGTAAAAATCTATAAGTGTAATTAGTTTGTATTGATGACTGTCTTTGGCTCAGTCAATATGTCAACACTGTTAGCCAAAATGAAATGGATCTGATTGTAAGTTCAATTATGTCATTGAGAGCTTACCACAGAGGAGCCAGGTTTGGATTGTCTTTGACGTCACCACAACTTTATTACTATTGTTTGTAAATGTTGTATTCCATAACTTGTTTAAAAGCTTTGCAAGTTCAATAGATGGTGCAAAACACTTTGACTCATTGATTGACTAGTTTGTTTACTCCTGCTTTATCCTGGTCAGGGTCGCAGTGGGTCTAATTCACTGGGTGAAAGGCAGGAAACACTCATTCCTAGGGGACTTTAGTATCTCCAATTAACCTGACTGCATGTCTTTGGACTGTGGGAGGAAACCGGAGCACCCGGAGGAAGCCCACACAGACAAGGGGAGAACATGCAAACTCCACACAGAGGGACCTGGACCGCTCCACCTGGGAATCAAGGTGAGGTGAGGTGACAGTGCTTCCCACAAAGCAACTGGCGCAAAACATGGTAATTATTATACTTCATAAGTGAATGTTATGTTTGGTTATTAAATTCAGTCACTCTCTTCAGATCATGCACTTTTTTGCTTTCATAAATGTGTCCACACTGCAGCTACAGGAGGAGAAACGTGCAGCCAATCACCTCTCTGAACCCTTCACACTCTTCCAATCCAGTCTAAGCCTGGCTAATTATATTAACAGCTTTAATTTCACTACACACTTCACTACTGAGAGAAACAACACAGAGCACCAGCACTTCAACATGGACTGAGGATTCTTTCATTTCTGCATTCTGCTGCTTTTTGAGGTTTTGGCACCAGGTCTTTTATTCAGATTGTATTTAAACTAAGAAAGACTGAGGACTTTTTGATTTACTAAGCAGGAGGAGAAACTGATCTTTCTTATTTTAATGTCTGGTTACGATGGAGTCTAACAGAAAGGTAAACACAGTATATAATATAATCATCACTGTCATCTCACTGTAGTGATGCAGCTGCATCCAGTGCGTCCTACTGCACTGAGTGACATGCACTATTGTTTTGCTTTGACAAACTACCAATTTTATTTAGCAATTCATTGTGTATTACATTTATCTTTTTCATTTTTTTCAATCGTGATAGTGTTTTAATGAGACTTTCTTTGAATAATAGTCCTATTGGAATCACTTCAGTTTTACTACACAGCCTGATAGAATATAAACTGATTGTATTTTTATTGATAGATTGTGTTTACTTTTACAAATGAACATACTTGACTGTTTGGGAGGAGAACTTCCTTGCTGTAATGATTTACCAGTTGTTGTACTGTTTTGAGCTGCTTTTAGAATAATTATGGTAGACTGATGTGATGAGTTTGGATTTACTAGTAAAATTGCAGTAAATTTCTTTTTACTGTGGGCATAGACTGGCACACTGAGAAGTGATCTGTGTGTCAGATAAACTTTTATTACTATAAAACCAACAAGTTTTAAACTTCTGTTTGATTAGGTGACTTGATTTAGGTGAATTATTTGTTTACTCGGCATTGCCACACGCAATTTTATCTACCGTCAACCATATAATAGACGCGCCCTTATATTTATCTTGCGGTCAAATCAAGTTTGTAAAACCTACTGTTATTTTCTTAGGCAACAAAGTGATCTCACTGAAAATAATATTTAGCTAAACTAATATACTTCTATAGGTAGTTATTATTGTTTTATGTTACTGTGGATGTTGATTTTAACCCACACTCATGCAGAACTGCTTTAAATCACACACACTGCTTGATTTTTTGACATAAACTGTCTTTTTCATGTATCACATCATCTCTATAAGGTTTAAGCCAGGTGTTTGACCTGCCACTGTAAATGTTTCTTTTTATTATGTCTTAATTATGCCTCAGGGTACAGCTCAGAGATAGATAAATTTAAATTATTTAGGTCTAATCCAGGTCCATAAATAAAATATTTTGGTAATTTGGTAATCACTTTGTCATTATGGGTGATTAAATATAGTAAAAATATCAATTTAATTCATTCAAAGGGGTCTAAAAACGACTGAATCCCCTGTATATACTTTTAATAGACGTATTTGAATTAGCAGAAAGAGAATTAATGCAGCACGCTTTGGATTCATTTCTGTAACAATTCAACTAGTGTAATTTTTCGATTACTTAATAACCAAAGTTAAATGAATGTACATAGAAATTTAGTGGGTTTCCAAACATGGTTTTATAGGTGTGGCCCAGAGGCATTGCAGGTAGTGTTCTGACCTTGAACCAATATTTCAGGGATAGGTTTCAGACTCGCTTCAACTTTCACCAAGATTAAGCAGTGACGGAAGATGACTGAATAAAGGAGGAGACATAAATATATGGCACATGTACTTACAGACTGGAAACTGGAAATTTCTCAAGATTTTTCAATGGGTTGCGTGATCTTAAATGAAATATTTATAATCACCGTGTCCTTAAAGCCTGGGAGAAAGTATGTGCTGCCCTAGGTTGTTTGGGGGGAGGTAAAGCAAAGTGCTACTAAAGAACATTTCAAGGCTGCCGGTCTGGTCTAAAGAGTGTAGAGAGCGTTGAAGATGGTACACTGTGTGTGTGACCTGTCTTTCATTGTAAGTTGGCATAAAGTTACAGTAGAAATGTCAAGAATGAAAAGTATGTTAAAGTTTACAGTAAGAGTGAAAGAAATCCTGAGCTGTAGGAGCTTGGGGCTAGTGAGATTTCTTTCTAAAATCTATTTTTTTGGCCAAACAGCAGGTTACAAGTGATCAAATTTGATTTGTCTCTTTGCACTTTAGACCTTATTCTTCTGTAACCAACTTGGTTGCTATGGTAACAGTGTAGGATATTACATATAGGTTTGGATATTACATATAATAGGGTGAAGTGAGGTAATTTGGGACACTTTTTGGTAGATTACCAAGAAAGCCACCTGAAACCCCCAGAAAACTACATTTGTTTGTGTTTTTCTAGATTAGGCAGAATGTTTTTTTAGTCAGATCACAATAATCAGATTATAATGAGATCAGGTTTCCCTGTTAACACGGGGCACCTTATTAAGGAACAATATGTAGCTTTGTTTATTGGCAGTGTATTATTCCGTGTAACAATAACATTCTGTTCTGTTGTGCACTCATATAAACTGGGGTTTTATACACTATATGGCCCAAGTTCTGTGGACACCTGATCTTTTTTGCAGCTAGTCTTTAAGAAGACTTCCTACAACATATTAGGGAATACAATTTGGTCAATTTATTTATTTTATTTATTTACACACTTTGGTTACATTCAGGACAGGTAGTTACTAGATACACAAGATTCATCAGTTTAGGTTTTAATGTCAAACACAGTCATGGACAATTTTGTATCTCCAGTTCACCTCACTTGCAACTTGCATGTCTTTGGACTGTGGGAGGAAACCCACGCAGACACTTGGAGAACATGCAAACTCCACACAGAAACTACCCGAATCACTCCACCTGGGAATCAAACCCAGGACCTTTTTGCTGGGCATACCACATTTGCTGGGTGTCCACATACCTTTGGCCAGATAGTGTATGTTGACTAATAATTTGTAATAATATGTACATTGAAGTGGCAGAAAAAACTGGTACAACAGGGTACTGTAGCAGCTGGTGGTAGCTCCATTATGGTATGGGGTTTGTTTAACTGGGGACCATGGGACCTCTGGTACATCTTCAAACATCTCTGACAGGTGAACGCTGAAGAATTACACCTATTCATGTGTTGCATTCATTTGATGAGTTTGGCCTCTTCCAACAGCACAATGCGCCACCACACTATAGTTAGAGGAACACTCATCGGAGTTTGGGGTTTTGTCATTCCCACCTACAAGTCACCAGATCTCAACATTATCAAACACATCTGGGAAGCCATGCAAAGAGCTGGAATGCAGAAATCCTACACCTCGGAATATAACAGAATTGTGGATCGTCGTGCAGTATTGCCTACAGAATATTTCCACACCATATTTCTGCAGTCCTATACTCCCGTGGGGGAACTACCAAGTATTAGACTGGTATATTAGACTATTTCTGGTATTTCAGTCTGGTCAATATCTTGTAGTTCTTATCATTAAAAAGGTTTTGAAGACCATGTTGAAATGTAATTGTTGAAATGGGGTTGAATACAAACTCAATACAAGGCCAAAACCCAAGTGAGGCAGCACAGTGGCCAATAAAATACCGTTACCCATTGATTGCAATTTTCTTAAACAGCCCAGTCAGTCATCATTCATGCATGTCTTATCTTGATCAGCTTTATGGTGCTAACCAATGGATTAAGTATAACAAGCTCAGACATTAAATTACTCAAATCACTTCTCTTCTATTATCTGTTTGTCTAGCCTGTGACACTCCAGCTATTGTTGGCCGTCGGCACAGCAGTGTTCGGCTCCTTTCAGTTCGGCTACAACACCGGAGTCATCAACGCACCTCAGTCGGTGAGTGTAAATTATACTCTATATTCCATTTCACCAATCCCAATGTCAGACAATTGTATTTTAAAATTGTCTTTGGTGGTAATAGTCACGGTTTGTCCTCAAGGTTTTTTCTACATGGTTAACATATATGGTTGCCACCTTTGTCTGACAAAAAACGGGACACTGTCATACATAGAAACTATTTCGTGTGGGCAGTATTGGACCCATTAGAACATACTGCAAAGTATAACTTGGTATGTTGGGTAATTTGAACATGATTCCAATTCACGTTTTTTTTCCCATCATCTTCTCACACTCTTTTTGACTGGCCTGTCAGATTCCGTCCTCCGTCTTGCCAATAATAGAAACATTGCAGTTAGCTATTATTTATCATTCTACAAGGACCCTTGAGCAGCTGATTGCCTGATAAAAAATGTAAAAAGCAACAACAGGATGTAAAAAAACCTCAGAACTCAAGCCCATTGAGAGAGAATCAATTTTCCTGGTACTGAATATTAAAAATAAGGACAATCCCAGGAAAACCGGGACAAGTGGCAACCCTATTAACCCCCTTTTTTTTGTAACAGTGCAAACAAACATTCCTCTCCTATCAGGGTTGTTAAGGTTCTCTAGTAAGAAGCACCACCTAATAATAGACCAGCATTACCCTGGTTAAGAGGTCCTTGTCGGTCAGGATAAAACTCTTCGTCACCCCATTCAGGGAAAATTTCAGACTAGGTACTCCACTCCAGCACTGTACGGCCAGTTACAGTTCAGTTTAGGATTTTGTTTCTTCTTCACATGAATTGTAATTTGTGAATTTGAATTGTATATACAAAGTCAACAAACTCTGTTGGACTGGAGTTGTGCACCACTGCTATAGTCTTTATTTTAATCGATGAGTTCAAAACCAGTAAATCGCTTTAAACATAATCTTATGTAATTGCATTACCCCGGTTAGGGTTGCGGCTGGTCCGGCACCTGTTTTTAACAGTGAGCAAGTGTGTGTAAACCCTGAAGGGATCAGAAACTGTATGTACTGTTGTTTGTGAGGGGCAAACACTTTGTCCATGATGTGCTTGTGCTACATTTTGATTTCACTGCAACAATATTTTACTCATTGTTACTTCCCCTAGGACTTTCATTACAGAGACATGATGTTTTTCTGAAGTGTTTTAGGAACATCTGTACAGGAACAGATGTAACTCCTTTGTAACTGTTCAAGTCAACATTCACTGTGCGTGTGTTAATTAGTTTCATTCTGTCATAGACGGGTCCTTTCTGGTGTCTTACACCCACTGCTGGCTGATAAAATTAAATCATTTTCATTTATACACTTGGAAACCCAATCCGTAATGCCAGGGAATGCCAAATATCGATATTATCCATACAAACGTTGGTATTGGTATCGGATCGATACTAGTGTGATGGGATCAATACTTTAGTTTTACTTTTTTCCCGCCACATTCCAGTGGCGGTTCTAGACCATGTGAGGTGAGGGGGCCAGGCAGGGGCCAGAGGCTATGTAAGAGGGGCCAATTACTTTCTGCCCAAATGTGCATTGTGGGCATTAAGAGGAAACAGTCGATATTTAATAGAATTCAACATTTTATTTATGCAGTTTTCAGTCTAAAAACCCCATAAAACGGTCCGACTGGAAAATGTGTCAAGTATATGAACTCGACTCGTGCAGGTGAAAAACGGCACGATCTGTACTGACTGTGTGAGGGGCGCATGTCAGTTGAGAGGCGTCCTCAGTCAGTGGTGAAGGGTCGAATCAGTATAGAGGACGCATTCAGGGTAATTGGACACGACTAGACTGGGGGATACAAATTGGGGGGGGGGGGGGGGGGGAGAGTCAAGGCCACTGAAATTCCCATGGAACAGCATAGGACGTTTACCAAATGACTGCCACAAAGTTAAAAGCACAATATATTTGATATAATTTATGTTCACAGCATTTTAATCTAAACTTACATTTGGGACCAAATTGAGGGTAAAGGGTCTTGCTCAAAGGCTCAACAGTGGCAAGATGGAAGTGGTCAGTGGAAAGGGTACAAGAAAATGTGTTATTTGCTTTTTATAGCACTGAACAAATGTAGCTTAGCTTCTGGGTGCTATATAATGCTTGGTTGTTTTTTTTATAGATCATTGAGAACTTCTACAACGAAACATGGACTGCTCGCTATTCAGAATCCATCCCTGAAAACTCCCTCACTACGCTCTGGTCCGTCTCTGTCTCCATGTTTTCTGTCGGTGGAATCTTTGGGTCCTTCTCAGTAGGGCTGTTTGTCAATCTTTTGGGAAGGTAGCATTTCAGAAGCATTATTAATTCCTGATGATTTTTTAAAGTGATATATAATACAGATTACTAATTTTATCTGTCTCTATGCAGGAGGAACTCGATGCTCCTGGCTAATATTTTGGTCTTTGTGGCAGCCGCTTTAATGGGCTTCTCTAAGCTAGCTGCATCCTGGGAGTTGCTGATTATTGGCCGGTTAGTTGTAGGACTTTATTCTGGGCTTTCTACAGGGTTTGTGCCCATGTACATTGGTGAAATTGCTCCGACGTCTCTACGTGGGGCATTGGGAACTCTGCATCAACTTGGTATTGTCGTAGGCATCCTAATAGCACAGGTAATAAAATAATTTATCATTAGAAAATATACTTGTTTATTCATTTTTTTAAATGTAAAATTATAAACTATTAGCATATTATATTGTTTAATATAAATTGTACCTTGAACCTGAGCCTACTATCAATTTCATTAAAGCATATATAGCATTTTATTATAATTCTTTCAGATTATTGCTTCTGTCTTTTCATGCAGATTTTTGGCATTGATTCCATCATGGGAAATCGCACAATGTGGCCGGTTCTCCTGGGCTTTACCTGCATTCCAGCTGTGATTCAGTGTGCCCTGCTGCCATTCTGTCCTGAAAGCCCTCGCTTCCTGCTCATTAATCACAATGAGGAAAACAAAGCCAGGAGTGGTGAGCGCTTCTGCTCCACACAATTATTAAAACATGTTTTATTCTATGGATTTTGTATAAGCTGTTGCAAAAATGGTTGTCAAAATGTTATGGCAGTACTGAAAAAGCTGCGGGGTACAGACGACGTGGGAGACGACATTCAGGAGATGAAGGAGGAGAGTCGGCTGATGGCGATGGAAAAGCAGGTGACGATTCCAGAGTTGTTCCGGTCTCCGCTGTACCGCCAGCCTCTCCTGATCGCCGTCATGTTGCAGCTTTCGCAGCAGTTCTCTGGCATCAACGCTGTGAGTTTAAACATGTCCAAACTGTAAATCTCTAAATAAATCTCTAAATTAGAAATACAGCAGTCCTGTTTTTGAACACCCCTTCTAATCACCTGAGCTTATTTGTTTGGGAATATAAATGTTGTACACCACTTAAAGGGGAGAAGTTGTGTTCTAGGTACATTAACACAGCATATAAATACAAACCTACAACTGACAAACCATACGCATACATTTATGTCAAAAGTTTCTCATGTGAACGTTAACTGTAAAGACGAGTCCTCTATTAATAAATAATCATCTAAATATAACAAATTCATGTGAAATGTGTCACCTGTCAGCCTCAGTATCAATATTCAGCAGCAGAACAGTGGATCCCTACTAATTCAGCAGTACATAAAGCATGTGAATCTTTTCTGCATTGCAGGTATTTTACTACTCCACAAGTATATTCAAGAAAGCCGGAGTGTCTCAGCCAGTCTACGCCACAATTGGTGCTGGAGTCGTGAACACAGTATTCACTGTTGTGTCGGTACGTTGTTTTTGTTTTATATTTCACATTTCTGTTATATTTAGTGCAGCTCTAAAAACTCTCAATCAAGTAAAAAACAAGTTCTTTTCCATATCTACATTTGTTACAATGCATATAATTTCCAGTAGCCATACATGAGTATACTGGATTAAAAGGAATGTATAACCATTGGAATGTATTTTATTATATGTATGTCAAGTACATCAGAACTAAAAATCATGACAAATCGATAGGATGTTAAATATTGTGTCCACTAAGTTCTTGAAAAGCACACCACAATAATTTATATTAATTGTTTTTTTTATTTTTTTTATTATTTACTACATGTACATTAAAATGCATTTGATTTATAACAGTCATAAAGCAGTATAAGCCATATAAGTATTTTCAAAAGGCTGCTTTCTTAAAACTGCCATGTTATTTAATAATCACTTAAATCATTTTGTTATTAAATGTTATAATGATTTAGCACAGGATGAACTAGCACACAATTTTAAGTAATGTGTATGTTTTAAGCAATAGAACTGCCTAAAACAAATGACACTTACTGTAAGGATGCAGGTCCAAATACCTTATTTGTTCATCATCAGCTGTGTAAAACATATTAATAAATGTGCATAAATAAATGCAGACTGCACATTGCAAATTATAAATATCCCAGAAATAGATTTATGTGGAGTAAAGTGGCATTTCTGCTGTTACTATACCCCCCTTATTTCCGAACTGATGATTATAGCAGCATTTGTAAAATTTTCACAAAAGATAGTAACACATTATAGCTGGTTTAGTAAAGACAATACCATGGTTTTCAGAACTATTTGAATGGCTTTGAATGTAAAACCTATGTCCCTCGTTAACTGGATGCATTATCTCTGTTCTTTCCAGCTGTTTGTGGTGGAACGAGCAGGGCGAAGATCTTTACACCTCATTGGTCTTGGGGGAATGGCTGTGTCTGCTGTTTGCATGACCGTTGCCATGTCACTGTCTGTAAGTGCACATTTAATTTTCTTAAATACTTACATAGAGCTTAACTATTAACTGTTAACTATTATTTATTTAATTATACTAAATAATAGATTTTAGTTTACTGCCTTGCATTCTTTCAGACTTAAATTTGTACTTAATCCTGTTTAGGGACAAGTCCCCGCCATGTCATATGTAAGCATCGTGGCCATCTTCGTTTTTGTGGCATTCTTTGAAATCGGGCCTGGTCCTATTCCATGGTTTATTGTAGCTGAACTCTTCAGTCAAGGCCCTCGACCCTCTGCTGTTGCTGTGGCTGGTTTTTCCAACTGGACAGCCAATTTCATAGTAGCCATGTGCTTCCAACCTGTAGAGGTACAATGTGAAGACTTGTAATTACTGCTTCTTCATGATTTTATTCCAGTTTCTTTAAAACTAAACAACTTTTTGTATTATTCTTGTGTTTTTCCCTTACAGCAACTGACGGGTCAATACGTCTTCATCATTTTTACCATCTTGCTGGTCATCTTTTTCATCTTCACCTACTTTAAGGTGCCCGAGACTAAAGGACAGACATTTGATGAGATCTCAGCAGGATTCCGGCAGAACGCAGCCTCCGGAGCAGACAAGTACAGTCAAAATGAGCAGAACACTACGGGCTCAGACTCTCAGCTCTGAATTTTACTCCCACGTTGGACCTGTTTATGCCTCAAATGAGATGCTGTAGAATTTGCAGCAATGACCCCTTTCAGATAGATAGCATAGGGGACAATCAGCAAGTATGTGTGTGTAGCTTTCTGCATTATTTTCTCCTCAGCAGTGGCAGTATCACTGTACTAATCACCTGCTAAATGATTTAAGCTGTGCAGGGTGCACTGCTGGCTAACAGTATTCTGTATTTATTCCTGTCCATTAAATACATCTTACTTATATTTATATTAGGGGTGGGACAGTGTACTAATATAGACTAACAAAAGGCAACAGTTTTATTTTAAAGAAAGCCTAACTGTAAATACATCCAACATTTAATTATAGAAAATTTTAAACATCTGCTTCTGCTTTAAACCCTTTCTCCTATGACTTGTAATGTTACTAATAATTCCATTTTAATAATAATTCTAAGATTATAATAATTATTTAGCACACGATGAACTAAACTGGCACTTGCATTGTGTGCGTGTCGAGTGCTGTAATCAACAAAAATGCATAAGAAAGTGTTACTGCTTCTCTATAAATACTAAAATACACAGTTGAGTCACATTATTATGACCACTTCCTACTTTTGATAGCTGCAGCGCATAGCTCATGAAGGAAGTCACATTTCGTAAGCTGGCTTGGTGGGTATTAAAGGTGTGGAAGGCACTCTCGATCGATCTGCGTATGAATCCATCCTTGCAGATCACGTACACCCATACATGCTGATTGTCATTGGTTGGAAGAGCATGCCCAAGACTTTCAGGTACTACCCCCTACGGCCCCCTTATTCCCCAGACTTGAACCCAATTGAGCATCTGTGGGCTCTGTGGATCCGCATGGCTCCAGATACCCGTAGGACCTTATTGAGTCACTCTCAGCCCGTCTAGCTGCTGTCACGCTGCACACAGTGGTTAGTATGTTTTAATTCTTGTTTTAGTTGATGTAAGGTGACCTTGAGTGTCATGAAAGTCGCCAATAAATAAAATGTATTATTATTATTATTATTATTATTATTATTACTCTGGATATTAGCTGGTGGTCATAATAATGTGACTCAACAGTGTGTTACCAAGTAACAGACTGCACATTGGGAGAAAGGTTTTAACAAGCAAAGCATAAAAGCATGATTTAATATTTGTTCTATATTTTATCATTTTGAGCCCTAACATTATTGTGAACCATATTTTAAAAATGGTGGTTCTACAGATGTATTATTGAGCAAATTGCATCAGATGTTATTTTAAACACATAATCTCAACTTTCTAAATTAGTTTTACATGGCAGATCATACTACTGGTGCTAATGTTTTCACTTGCATGTTGTATTTGTTTTTATTAATTAGCCAATTGTCCATGATAAATATATAATACAGCCATACAGCCACTGACAATCAGTATCCACAATATTTAATATCCACATTCTATATATGAGTTAAATGTGTTTGTGAACCTTTTGAAATGCCTGTGTTTCTGCACTAATTACTCATAAAATGTGGTCTGATTTTCCTGAAGTCCTACTAATAGAAACATTTGGAACTAGTAATACCCAATAATATACTTTTTTGTATATGTCATATAGACTGTAACAATTTCCAGTCCAGGTGTGACAAAGTATGTGCATCCCTGTATTTAATAACCAGGTTTTGTTATCTCTGTAACTGGAACACCTTAAACCAGTTAAACCACTTTTTCTACATGTAAAGTACAATTATTTGCAGTTCTTAGGTTAGGCAAAATGTGTTATTGATGATGAAATCCTGGTAATTAGAAAGGTTCACAATCTTTTCATTGTTGTCAAATGATTGCATATTTTTGTATATTTTTCTAAAATCTGGCCCATTTTGCTTTGCCACTATCTGTATGTTATTTCACTGTGGTTTATTTTGTACTTCATTTATTTCTATTTCTTCTCTGTATGAGAAGCCATTAATCCACCTAATTTAATATTTCACAGAGTTAATATATAAAAGACTGTATATCAATATATTTTTGTTAGAATGTTACATATGATAATAGGTGTTTGAGTGCTTTGTACTTGATGATTTGTATGTATGAGTGAATACTGGAGTGTGTATTGCAGCTATTGTTTTCATAATTGTAGCACAATTAGTTTGACTGTAGTAATGCTATATAACAACGTCAGTGTTTGAATAAACTAAGACGTGTGTTTAGTACTGCTAAAACACTGGGCTTAGTGATATGAAATTATCTGACATACTAAAGGACAAAAAGGTATATGGATGGAATATTGAAGAAATGGGGCCAGAGATTAAACAATGTGCCAAGATATGTCAATCTTCTAATAGTTCTTCATTTTTGTAAATTGTCTTCTGTGAGATTCTGTGACTTGCATCACCTAGACTTTTTCACTTTAGAATAACAGCACTAAAATATGAATAGAAAAGCCCTAGCTGAACAAAACCTTGCATGAGTAAAAGCACATCAAGCCACTTTTTATATTCATTTAACAGATGTGACTAAACAAAATTCTGAGAAGTTGTTGATAATAGTAGTTTACCCAAAGGTGGCAGCATTACTCCTCATTACATCTTTGTGGCATCCCCTTGATACCTTGTGACAGCTTAGACAAAATTGCCCACATTAATGAAAAGGGCATAAAGACAACGTTTTAATAATGACAAAATCCTGAATAGTCACTGGTGACACCTGAAGCCTATCCAAGTGGGTAACCCTAGAAAATTGACTAACTACCCTGAAACTGAAAGTAATGCTTTTGTCATTTTAGTTTCAGGCCACATTGCATGAGAAACAGTCATGCAACTGCTGTGAGTATAGGCACATGGGCTCCATATTTAAAAAAATTTAAGTTAATATTTCTCCCGTTTTATCAGAAAGTAAAGACCATGTGTGTACAGACGCTCCTCTCACATCTTATATGAACACCTCACTCCTCCTGCTCTGCTGTGTTTTGTTGTGGTACCGTCACGTTGTTATGTTGTTAAAATCAAACATCAGTACATTGGTAGGCATTGGAAGATTGTGAGTTTTTGAATACTTTGCTTTGTACATACAGAAATAGGGTCAATTTTGTGGAAATAATAGTGTTAACTATAAGTACGTAAAGTACGGACAAACTTTGCGCACTCTACGCAAATGAATCGGAGCATGCGCAGTGAGGCTCTTATTCCGTGTCTTTGTTTAACAGGTACCCGTGTTGTTTACCTCGGATATTAACTCACATCTGTAATGTCTTTCGTATAGTTAGAATACTGCACACCGTGTACAAAAGCAATAAGCCACGAGAGGCCGTGCATTACTGTGATTTTAGCACGGGGATGACGTTTTTGGCACGCGAAGCGGAGTGCCTAAAACTTCTTTCCCCGTGCTAAAATCATAACAGTAATGCACGGTCTCGAGTGGCTTATTGCTTTTATAAAACGGCGGTCAACATAAAATATAATAAATACAACAATGTTTAATTCATAAATGTATTTATTGTGTATAAACTTACAATAAAGCATTCTTCCGCGACGCAAAATAGTTCGATTAACAGTGTTGCTAGGCAACATGAGGGCGAAAATAACTAACTTTTTCTATTCAGTGGCGTATTAATATGGAATGATGTGAGGTGGTCCTAGGTGTGCGTTTGTCGGGGATTTTACAACGGCTTCGAACGCGGCTCAGCCAATCAGATTTTAGGACCGGAACTATCCGTTTTATAAAAGTCTTTTTTGTATATCTTTCATAATAATAATTATTATGGTTCATGAGTTATTTGGGGTTTTAATCAGTATCTCAGCTGTACTAGTTGACTAGGCTAGGTATTGACACATTAACACGGCTGTTCTAACCTTATTACTAGCGATGGGCGGATCGATACTTCAGTTTTACTTTTTCTCCGCGACATTCAGCACGTTTCTCCCGTTTCATAAGAAAGTAGAAACCATGTGTGTACAGACGCTCCTCTCACATCTTACATGCTCACATTACTGCTCCTGATCTGCTGTGTTTTGTTGTCGTACCGTCACGTGACTAAAGGCACCGCGCGAGAGAGAGAGAGAGAGAGAGAGAGAGAGAGAGAGAGGAGCTGTGTGGGTGGGGGGGATATTAATAAGAGGAGTCAGTGTGAGGTCATGACCACGTGTGTCACATTAACACGTGTAAAAATGAGTGAGAATTTCACCTTCACAGGATGTAAATACTTATGGAAAACAAAATTATATACACATAAACACTTTTGTACACACAATATACACACCCTATTGCACAAAAGAACAACAATACAGATCCTACACACATAACATGCATACTATTTTTAACCCAAGATATATTAATGTCAAATGAGCAATATTTTTGCTCGGCTTAGCGATATTGTGAATGACTGCTCAATGCTCAATGTCAGTAATAATAAGTGCATCTAATATTACCAAAAGGCCTAAGAAGTGTGCATACATTATTACTGACTTTACATTTTTCAGTCCTCAGCCGGAAGAGTGTGTGTGTGTGTGTGCAGTGGTATGCCGTCGGTGCCTGGAGTTGTATCCTTTGATCTGGGTTCTAGCCTGATTGTTGATCTCGGCTTCTGTGGAGGGATTAAAATCACGTAAATAGCATGGGAGGATCAATGGCTTCCTGTACAATAGAAGGCTTTATATCTGCTGGAAAAGTCAGGGTCAGGAGATAAATACTGTATCGGCTATGCCAGTGGTTCTCAGACTGTAGTACTTGAAGCTCTAATCATTACATTAGTCATGGTCACACTGGGTCAGGTGTCACTGGGTTACACTACGTACATGACTGAAATTTGTTGTTACCCTGCAATAATAACACTCTGTTCAGGATATAGTACTGCCTTGTTACCAGTGTTCACAGGTTGCTAAAACTAGCTGTTTTTAATCAAAATCAAATGCTCACTAAATACTCACAAATGTATTTTTCAGGGAAAATGATGAAGGAAATTTCAAAACCTGATGGCTTTTGCAATTGCTGGTTGTTGGTCTGCTGGCAAAACAGAATAGATAAAAAAAATAGAGGAGGATTGTAGGGCAACAGAGAAATGGTCCTTTTCATTTTATGCCTTTAAGTGTGGAAGCAGCTTGTCTGTTTACATTCTGTAACCCTATTTACAAAGGTAATTTTTCTATGTCTTATCAGTGTAAAGACTTGATTGACATTGCTGGAAACACCAACCCAGTCATCCTGAGTTTCATTTTGAATGGATTTGTGGCCTCTAAATCTTAATATATCTTCTTATATAAAATTAGGATGAATATTGAGTCATTTGTGGGTCTGTATAATTTAAATGGTTAATCCAGTTTAACAGGGGTAACACAGACAAATAAATGTTCCGAATGTTTACAGAATACTCATTTTAACAGAAGTGCTGTTAGACAAATAAAGTAAGGGACTAGATCTATTATCTGGGGTACTCACTATTTGCTAGTAATCACTAGTTCTTTACAGATGCAAATGGCAGTCCCTGTCCATTACTTTGCTAAAATCTGTAACATAATTTTCCATAATTATGCTTTCCATTTACCAGAGCAAATAGATCCTGAAATGGGAACCTTTCACTGGGCTGTAATTACAGAGCGGTAATTTGAGGATTTTTCCTCATTTCTAGTCCAGGGCTTTTTGTTAGAAATGAAATATGGACAGAAATGAGCATGTTTTATTGAACCAGTGATTTATAGTGATAATTCCAAACACAATCATTATGATCATTTTTAAACAAGTTAAACTCACATCATGATTTTCAAGGAATTAAAAAAGACAGAGTTATAGAATAGGGAGGTTTGGGAGAAAGGACATGACTGAAACTCCTTCCAAATCCTAACTGACTGTCTATAAATATTATCCATCATTCCTGTCTTTTCTCCTTGATGTATCCTTGTACTCACCTTCTCTCCATTCCCTTTACATCTCTTCACATTCTTATTTCCTAAAGTAAGAAGGAGGGAGCTGCCCAACAGCCCAACATTTTATAATCACTTCTTAACCACTGTAGTTGAAGGCCGGGCCTGCACTCACTCACGAATTCCTCTTCCTTACAGACAAGTTCTCCTGATGTCCTGACCTGTCTCATTTCTTAAAATACACACATTAGACTTTATGACATACAATACATTGAAAGTAGGGAAATTGCATGCAAGTTAAACAATATATGGTGAGCAATATGACAGAAGTATCAATGTAAGAAAAACAATGCAATGCCTTTATGCCATGTGCACTCCTTCTCTTGCTTGGCAGGATGAGTCATGGGTCAAACGTGTTAAACTGGTATAATTAAATTAATTATTATTGATGTCATTCTAAAAAGCCTACATTTACAATTACAGCCATTTATTCAATTGGAAAACAAAAAAACAAACAAGCAAAAATGAATGTCTGTTGAAAATCAGGAACACCTATGGAGTTGTTGGCTAGCATGTAAGTTGATAATGTAAATTACAGTTAACCTAGTAAATTAAAAGATAAACTATTCTATGTGGCTAATAACTTTTCAACTTATCATCACCTAAAAATCACTTAAATGTGTTGTTGGGGAAAAATTACTCCAAAGCAGGAACTAACCACATAAAGATAAGATAAGATAAACCTTTATTAGTCCCACAGTGGGGAAATTCGCAGTGTTGCAGCAGCAAAGGAATAGCAGGGCACTCAGTACAAAAAATAGACAAATTAACAGTTTAAAGTAAACAATATATAATATAGACAATTAGCAATAAGAAACTCTGGAAAAAATATTTACAAATATTTACAAATAATTGCACATTTACTCATTTACAAATTGCATCCAGCTTGGCTAACATCCTCCTGTCTCCCACCGCCTGCACTGGGTCTAAGTGGCTCCCCAGGACTGAGCCAGCCCTCTTAATGAGTTTGTCTAGTCTCTTCCTGTCCGCTGTAGAGATGCTGCTGCCCCAACATACCACTCCATAAAACATGGCTGATGCCACCACTGTGTCAAAGAACGTCCTCTGGAGTGCCCCCCGCACTCCAAATGACCGCAGTCTCCTCAGTAGGTAGAGTCTGCTCTGACCTTTTTTATAAAGTGCAGAATTGTTAACTGACCAGTCCAGTTTGTTGTTTAGGTGAACACCCAGGTACTTATAAGAGTCCACTCTCTCAATGTCCATTCCCTGGATGTTCACTGATGGCAGGGGGTGTCTGCACCCACGGAAAAGAGCATGTTCCTTATAAAAATATAATAATAAGGAACATGTGAAAATGGATATTGTGCTTGTTATTTTATTATCTCAAGCAGCTCTGGTACTGGACTAGTAAACAGAAGGTTGCCGGTTCAAGCCCCGCCACCACCAAGTTGCCACTGTTGGGTCCCTGAACAAGGCCCTAAACCCTCAATTGCTCATTGTGTGAATCAAAAGCGTCTGCTGAAAATGTAAATGTAAATGTAAAATTAAACAAATAAAATAATGTGTATATATGAATGAATGCGTGGATAAATGATTAAAACTAGTAAATTACATTTTCAGTGTATCTATATTACTAAAACATGTTCTGTTATAGATGCTAGGTTATTTTTTTTAGGAGATTTAAAACTACCTCAGGCATTATTTCCCGCGTGTGTTTACTGACGGGTGCGCGCGGCGGCGTGGGTCAGTCACGTGCGCGTGCTCGAGCTAGATGCTTGCAGTGAGTGCTGTTAGATGTAAATGCAGTGCTCTGTAGAGCAGATCAGTCAGTATCAGTCAGTCCTGTGCACTGTCTGTGCATTTATATATGAGCTGTTGAAAATTAAATCAGTTTGATACCTTACAGTTAGTTTGCTTGTTTGTTTGCACCAGCACGTTTGTTTGAGGGTTTTGGGTTCCAGTGCAGATGTTCAAAAACAGCACATTCACCAGCGTCTCCGACCATCAGCTGTAAAGTACGACAGGTGAAGAACTCAAGTACACAACAGAGTAAGTCGCGATTTTTCTGTACTTGCACTTTGTTTTCACTTGTTATCTTATTTTTGGTTCTTGATTGTATATTTTTAAGCTTCTCTTAAAATAGAAGGGAACCAGTAGATTATATGCCATGCGCAAAGTAAACACTGGACGCAGCACAAATCTACAAAGGTTTTTTTTCCTTTTGCAATTTCTTCTTTTACATCCCAATCTAGTCATGTCCAGTTCCCCTATTGTAACTTCCTCCACCGCTGATCCACCCCTGCCCTGACTGAGACTATCACATGCACCATCAGCCACTTCTTTTTACCTGCCAGAGGCATAGTCTCACACTATTTCTGAATCATCAATCTTTCATGCAGACAGGCAGTTGCAGCAGCAAAGAGAAACCCATTCAACATCCCACCCTCAGGCACAGCCAGTTGTCCATGTATGTGCCCATGTATGCACAGCTAAGATTGAGTGCTGAGAGAGATCCAGAGGTGGTGGGCTAGCATATCGGACCACTGCACCACCCAAATTATTATTACAAACGTACAAACGTAAATGCCACATTTCCACATTTGCTAAATTAAAATTACACGACAAATGAAGAAAAAAACACCCAAGCCCCTAGATTGCAAGTTATGGTTACAAAATGTATTTGACACTTTTAAATTTACAGATAACAAGGCCCAACTGCAGAGTCTGCTCTACATTTTTGTCTTAAATCTTTGCCCATATGGATGTGTCATTTACTAAATATGTTGTCAAATTCCAGTGATTAATTTTGCATACACCCTGCAAATTAATGGTAATTTAAACAAGTGGACAGATCAGACACCACATAAAAAGCTTTCTAAATGACCAAAATAGTGCATGTCTGGGGCAGCATGGTGGCTCACAGCAAGAATGTCCTGGGTTTGATTCCCAGGTGGAGCGATCTGGGTCCTTTGTGTGTGGGGTTTGCATGTCCTCCCTGTGTACCTATGGGTTTCCACTAGAGCTCCAGTTTCCTCCCACAGTTCAAAGACATGCAATCAGGTTAATTGGAGATACAAAATTGCTCTAGGTATGAGTGTGTGAATGTGTGTATGCCCTGTGATGGACTGGCGACCTGTCACGGGTGTTTCTTATCTTTTGCCTAGTGAATTGCACCGTGACCAGGATGAAGTGGTGGTAAGTTAGACAATGAATGAATGAATGAATACTGCATGCCTCTACAATACCCGTAATTCAACATTCTGAGACAGAATATGCTACAGCCTACAAAATCCACCCTTCCTGTTTTGCAGAACATTTTAAAATCACAGTCAGGCCCATAGGAGTTGTTTAAGGCAAGAGAAGACCTAGTGTGTTTTTGCTTGGTTGAGGTTACTTCGCATGTCCAGAGCATAGGGATTCTCAGTGAGCGGCTTGCCCTAGGCAGGGCTGAAGATGTGCAAGTAGCCTGAGGGCTTGCTGGGTTTGATAGACATAATACCCAGAGTTCCACCTGAGCCCACACATTCATCTACACAGCAGATGAAACTAATATACCATTCAAATCAATTCACCTTGTGTCCATTATCAATTTGTTTAGTAAGCCTCTCTTGCATCTTATCTAACTATGATAAATCATTTGTGGCAGCTGGGTTTCATTGCTGTTTGAAAATTGCAAATTTATTTGACAGCATGTTGTTTGGTTAGATACAGTGCAAAAGAAAACATGACGTATGTGCTGTACTTACAGGGTTTGGATATAGCACTTCTTGTACTTATTTGATCTCAATAGGATAAAACTATGAATAACTTTCAGTATATGGCCAAAAGTATGTGGACTCCCTTTCTGTTTATTGAGTGATGTGTATAGAATCCGTTGTAGTAAATATATTATGTGCTTCCAATATCCCAAGAGTTGGAGTTTAAGCCAACTTTATATTAATGCCTGTGCTTGTGTAAGATCCAAAAGGAGATTTCAACAACTCATGGTCTTGTGGCTTTTTGGCTTTTTTAATCAATTGCTGCTATTTTCTACAAACATAAATTTTCATAATTGTGAGTGGTATTTATTTTAGAACAAAATACAATTGCCCATTGATTTTTGGTTTATTTGTATGTGTTATATCAGATAGCTGAAAAGACAGGATAATACATCATATGGCCAAAAGTATTCGGACCCCTTCTAAATATTAAGTTAAAATATTGTGGCAGTTTGGAAAAAACCCTTTTGTGGAGTTTGGAAATGCCTCTTTACTGTTTCAGCCTGATTGAGCCTTTGTGCATCGTTTAGAACTAGTGTGGAAAAACCCTACTTAACACACCCGTTGAAGAGCCGTTTTTCTTTAGTTCTATCTTGTTGTGCTGTAATAAAATGAAAACAGCGGGAGGATTTGTTGTATCCTTAGGGTTGCTGACTCTGGATGGACTTCCCGCTCACTTTGTGATAACATTGTCCACACTGACTCCTTACCCCACAGGGAGCTTTTCAGTATGGATTAAAGAGCTTCTAGTATTAAACTGTACTGGATGAAGGTGTGTTGGTGTAATTATGCTACACTGTGCTATGGTTCAGGAGCCTAATGCATTATGGATTAGGCATTTAGGTACGGATTGTTTTCTGTCTGTGATACTGTCAAAGCTGATTCAATTATTAGTTTGGTTAATGCATTCCTTTTGAGTACCTCTGTGTTAAATTGTGCTTAAAGTTAAAATTAAATGAAACTTTTAAATGTAGACGTTAAAGAGAAGTTTCTTTTCCATAAAGTAAGGGTTTATGTGGGCAAATGGGGGGTGGGGGGATGGCCAAATGCCTGGAATGGATTTGATACTCACACAGACATTCAGATTCAGTTGCTAATGCAGATCCCACTTAAGTAGACCCGGGTGAGGAAGCTCCCGCCACCAATTTATCAGAAGTAAACCCACTATATCAACCAAAATGAGAAAATATTACCTTGAGAGAAAATGAGAAAAGTTATCATGGATTCATCAAATTTCCTATCAGCAAGAAGATATCCTCACTAAAAATGTAAGAATTACATCATAACCCTTATCAAGGGGGTCCCAGAATTTTCTTAAACACAGGAGGGTCTAAGAGGAAGAAAGGTTAAGAACCACTGCTTTAAGCAGTCATTGGCAATTAATTATGTTTCACTAAAGCCAAACGTATATGCACTGCTTTGAACTTGGCTTGTTTTTGACCACTTGCTTTTTAATGGGCCATCCATTATTATTCTCTCTGTAGGGCAGTTAATGCACTGGCACTGCCTTATCAGTGTTATTAGTAATGGCTACTGTAACTAACCTAAAGAAGCAATACATTTTAGAGAGTACTTTATTGTCAGATATTGTTGTCATTGCATTTACAAAAATAAAAACCACCTGAAGCACTGGTGTAATAATGTTTATTACTGTGTGTTTGTTACTTTTGAAATCAAAACCTATATCGGTCAGCCTTTTACAGCTTAAAACAGCTTTATTGCTTCAGTGTGATTGAGTGTGTACTCACCTCCTGGCTGATTTGGCATGGGTGAGGCTGTTACCCCCTTAATAATGCAGTTATTTCTCCACCATGCTGTTTTTTTCCTGAGCTGTAGTAGAACTGTGTGTCCCTGAACAGATCCACTGTTTCAGACTCGGCTTGACGTGACTGGACTAAATTAGAAGGCTGCTTATAATTGGCTGCTGTTCACCTTCGGTGGGGACCTGAACTGTCAGTCAGGACCTCGTCTGAATTGTAATGCTATGAACATCAGGCTCCCCGTTATCAGTTTTACTTATCATTTTACCTATATTACCTATAATTTGAATTTATTCTGGTTTTATAAGATGAATGAAATGTAATGTCCCAAAATTAACCTGGGAGAAGGAGGTGGAGGTAGGGGGTAAATGAGGTCCTACATGTACAGTTTTTACTTTATCTACTATTTAGTTTAGAATCTTGACTGATTTAAAAGCAAGTTGCTACATTTTTAATACAAACCCCGTTTCCAGAAAAGTTGGGACGCTTTTTAAAAATGCAATAATAACTTAAAACTGTAGTTTGTTAAATTGCCTGAACTTTTATTTAACTGGTTAAAGCACTGACAAACCTTATTGTATTTTGTAAATATAAAACAACAGTAAAATGTGATTCCTGCAACATACTTAAATAAAATTATACAACTAACACTGTTCTGGAAGGTTCCACAATTAGCAGTTTAACTGGTAACAGGTAGAGTCATCAAGATTGAGTATAAAATGAGCATCCATCAAAGGTTAATTCTTTGCTTGGTTAAGTCTTTTGAGTTTGCTAGGTCGTGGTGGGTGCGATCCACTGGGCGAAAGGCAGGAAACACCTCAAACAGGTTGCCAGTTAATCACAGGGCACACACACACACACATTCACACTTGGTGATTTTTAGTAGCTCCAGTTGGCCTGACTGCATGTCTTTGGACCTGTGGGAGGAAACTGAAGCACCCTGAGGAAACCTAAAAGCAAACATAATGGTTAAATAATTTATTAGACGTGGTGTTTTAAAAATATCCTAATGTATAATCCACAATGTGCTGCCAGAGATTTTTACCTATTCGAAGGCAGTGATTTGAGATATGAGAAAACTTGATAACACCAGCAAAAATATTCCGTATATACTATATACTACTGACCTCCATATAACTTTATAAATATTACTTCAGGGATTTTGACCTTTTTAATATTTAAAATTCAGAGCAGTGTCAGTGCAAACAGATTTAATTAGTATGACTTTTTGGAGTTTCCTTTTCTCAAAATCTTTGTATAATGCTATATTTTTCGTTATGTCCTGTTTGCATAAATTATTTAAATGTGTTTACCAATATCTGAATTGCTTTTAGTTATATTTAATGACCTTGATTTCCTTTCTAAGGATTTTTTAGAGATGCTCATGCCTCACTGGCAACACATTTCTATGCTGTAACAATTGGCTGAATGTAGTGTAACAGAGGAGGTTGTTCATTTGCATTCACATTCACATTTACAGTTATCCAGAGCGACTTACAGAAGTGCTTTAACAGTAAACATTTTTCCACTCTAGTTTAAGAAGACAACAGTCCAAGGATACAGATCTGCTGAAACACTGGTAGAACAAAGTTTTTTTTTTAATTAGATCATTAGTAAGTACATGTTAGTTCTCAGCTTAAGTACTTAAAAATAAATAGATGGGTTTTTAACCGTCTGATTGTCAGATCGTTCCACCACTTGGGTGCAAGTACAGAGAAGAGCCTTGATGCTTGTCTTCCACAACTTCTGGGTGGATCTAGACAAGCAAGACTAGTGGCTCGGAGGTTGCATGGTACAGAGCGAGGTGTGATGAGTTCTCTAAGGTAGTTTGGAGCTGGTCCATTTTGGCTTTTTAGGCAAGCATAATTATTTAAACTGAATGCGGGCAGCTACAGGAAGCCAGAGAAAAGAACACAGCAGTGGGGTGATGTGGCAGCGTTTAGATTGGTTAAAAAACAGGCGAGCAGCTGCATTTTGAATGATTTGCAATGGTTTAATAGTGCACATGGGAGCACCTGCCAGAAGGGAGTTGCAGTAGTCCAGCCGAGAGATTACAAGTGATTGGACAAGAATCTGAGTGGCTTCCATAGAGAGAAATGACCAAATCTTCTTGATGTTGGCTACATGAGGAGAGAAGGTCAGCTGGTTATCCAGGACAACACCAATGTTTCATACATTGTCAGAGGGTTTGATCTGGGAGTCATCAAGAGAGACGACTAGGTCTTGGGATGGAGATTGATCTTCAGGAATAAGTATCAGCTCTGTCATGCTGGGATTAAGTTTTAGGTGATGATTTGCTGGATTTGCATCCATATAGTAATTGTTTTTAAAGTTTTGCAAACTTGTAGTACTGCATACAACAAATACCACAGGACACCTGTACAGAGTCCATGCCTTAATGGGTCAGAACTAAATGATATTGGGTTCACTGTAGAAATATTAACACAATAAAGAATCATCTAGCACATTCATTGATATAAATACATCTCAAGATTTTCTTAAATTAATCTCAAGACCCAACTCCCACATACTTTGGCTTTTAAATTTTTACTGCCATGTTCTCTATTAAACTGTTTATAATCAATAAAGTATAAAGACATGTTGAAATAAAACTCAGCACTGTTTTTATGGGATGCTCTATTTTAACTAATGATGATTATTGGTAAAAAAATTGTATCCCTAATTAATAAAAACATTGTGCAATGTGTAAGATCCCTCTGGCACCTAACATCAGTTTAAGCCCGGCTTCATTTACTGCGCTCACTCATCTCTTTGCAGTGATTCAGCAATGCAGAGTACTATAAACAGTCTCCTGGTAGGACATACAATGACAAAGCATTTTTACTGTCACATCACTAAGACATCAGTTTGGCTGGACATGGTTGGCTGCAAACCAAAGATGGTTTAGCTTTTTTCAGTGCCCTCTGTCTCGTGTTGCTCGTAGCAGACTCGCTTCTGATAAAGCAATATTCATTGTGATGTTGTCATTCCAGCTTATTCTTGGTCTTCCTTGTCTTCTGAGACCTTCCACAAGTTCTGTGACCACTGTGAACACTGCCTTTAATATGTCATGTAGATGCTGCATCACATGGCCAAAGTTTTCTGATACAAGATCTCAAAAGCCTGAATGCGTCCAGGCTTTACATCCATATGTGGCTACCGGCCAGACCAACACCTCATCAGTCATCAGTCATAGCTTGGTGATGGTGATTATTGACTTGTTTATCCATATCCTAGTCAATTTGACCATCTTTGCAATGTCCATTGCCGTTCTTTATCTAGGCATGTTTATCAACTGGACAAAAAACATTTTTGCTATCCGTAATGCTTAGACAGATATGCTGTTCCAGATACACCTTAATACAACCTCAAATCAGAAAAAGTTGGGACAGTATGGGAAATGAGATAGATTCCAGAGAGAATGTGTGGAGAATTTTGAAACCAAAAACACAACAGTGACAACCTTGTACTGTTGTACACCTTAATATGTGTTTGCAAGTATAATGGCCCAAAATAATGTATTTACTTTATTATTTACTAATTATAAAATCACCTGAAGTAGTCATAAAATTAAATACAATAATTAGTACTGGTATAATCTTTATGAATCAAATATTGTCCAAATTGTAGTGTGATTATTATAAAAAAAATTAATCCTTATTGCACCCTCAAGTACCCAAAGCCTGAAATATATTCTTACACTATTAATCTTTACAGCAAGTAGTTTATTGAACAGAATAAACTTTACTTTAGTACAATCTTTGCACGTCAGTAGCCACATGACCTCAAAAGAATTCTGCTATATGTAAACAAAAACTAGAACTTGTTTAAAACCTTTAGCTGATAATACCAGGAATCTTAAAAAATAAATATTTATATAGCCTAATTGCTGGTAAAGCTTTGACTAGGGATGTTAATGATTTACCGATTAAGTGAACTGATAAAGATGCCATTGTTCATTTAATGTTGTTGAAATAATGGTGAAATAAGGTGAAGGTTGACTTGGATTGAGATCTATTTTATATTAGCACATATATGAGCACAATCTTTTCTTTAAACTTTGTTTTAAACTTCTATTTACATATTCACTGTATTTTTTGTAATACAAAATAATATGGATATCTTGCATCATGCTCCAATAGGAATGTAGAGCTCTGCTTATCTTGTATTCATTTCTTCAGTTTTACCACCGCTTTATCCTATCCAGGGTCACGTTGGGGACAATTCATCAGGTAAAAGGTAGGAAACACCCCAGACAGACCACCAGTCCATCACAGGGCAGACACACACAGGGCAGTTATAGTCGCTCCATTTAACCTGACTGCATGTCTTTGGACTGTGGGAGGAAACCAGAGCTTCTGGAGTAAACCCACACAGACATGAGGAGAACATGCAAACTCTACACAGAAAGGACCCAAAACTCTTCACCTGGGAATTAAAACCAAGACCCTTTTGCTGTGAGGCGGCAGTGCTACCCACCAATCCACTGTGTCACCCTATAAATCGTATTAACTACCATAATAATATCGGGAAAAGCTTTTAGATACCGAAAGCATCTCTGCTCTATAGTTAGCATTTTTAGTTAGTGCTTATAATGACCTGTTCACTACCTGTATTTATTTTTATACATTTTTCTTTTAAATTTCCAGTTTAGTCGTATCCAATTACCCGATTGTATTACACTTCCTCTCTATTGATGTTGACCTCCACTTTGACTGAGGAGAGCCGTGACTAACACACGCCCCCTTCAACATGTGTGCAGTAGCCAGCTTCATCTTTTTACCTGCACGAGGCGAGTTCATATGTGAATCAGCTTTGTGTTTAGAGACTCACACCCTGATCATATTATCCCTCGTCTCTGTGCAGGCACCATTAATCAGCCAGCAGAGGCCATAATTGCATCAGTTATGAGGAATCCCCCTTCGGCATCCTCCCTGCGAACGAGCCAATCATTGTTCATGTAGGCACTCTGGTGTGCTAATGTGTTTTACCACTTTTGAGATAAATTGGAACATTGTTTGTTTTAAGCCCAGTAACGAGACTAGTCAAAATGTTCAACCAGCAATACTAAGAATGGCACTATAGAAAATAAATAGTCATTTAAAAATGATAGTTGTTTTTACAATGACACGGAGGCGGGCAACTTTCTGTTTTCCCCCCTGAGATTTCCGCCCCTGGCTACTTCGTTCACAGAGCCACAGAGCCTGTGATGATTTAAATTAGTAAAATCCAGCTATGACTTGTACTTGGTAGCACTGGCTGAGTTTGTGTTATGTCAGCATGACATATTATGCTCACAATGACATGCCATTACACATGCAGTTATTTAACTGCACAGCTAGACTTTGTATTTCTGTTATTTTAGCAGTTGTACGGCCCTCAGGTCTCTTTTCCTCGGTTGTTTTTTCTGTCCTGGCTTTTTTTATGGTGCCTAGAGACCGAGGCTTTGAGGTTCAGGCAGTATTAATGTCAACGTCATGCTGACAGAGAAGAAAATTCACAGCAAGCAACACAAATCCCAGCAATCTCGATCTGTATCTCTGTCCTCTCTCCATCTCCTTCCCAATCTGGCTCTGCTTCTGTGGTTAACTTGAGTGCAGTCTCATTAGCGATAGTGGTTCAGTCCTCCGGGGACATGCTGGCGGGTCTGCCCTGTGGATGAGCTCAGCCAGAGAGCTTTGCAGATCTAAGGATTCATCATTTGAAAGGCTACGTGAATCAGGATGGGTTCTTTCTGTAAGAAAGACTATTGTAGACTACAGACTTTCTACATGATGAGTTTAAACATTGGGATGTTTTAATCATCCTTATCACAGCTTGGTGCAACACATTTGAACACATGACCATAAGATCATCTTGGGAAGGCCTTCCGCAAGATGAGGAGTATGGAAATGTATTCCCATACGGTCAAAGGTGCACTCTGAGGTCAGGCACAGTTCTGGACTAGAGTGCTAACATCCCAGGGGTGTTCAGTAGGGTTGAGGTCGGAGCTCTGTGCAAACCACTTGAGTTTTTTTACTCTCCAAATCATGTCCTCATGGACCTTGCTTTGTGCAAAGGGGCAGAGCCTCCTTGCAGGCACAATTGACAGTGCCTGCAGCAGACAAAATTTGCCACTAGTCTGCTGGGTGGGAAAAGACTGGACTAAAAAGAGGATGCGGTCTTTCATGCTGTGTAAAGATCCTGTGCAGAAATGCAGAGATCAGTGCGTGACTCTCCATGCGCAAGACTGGCCTCACGGACGAATACATCAAAGTATGGGCGAATAAGAAGGGGTCATGGACTGTGCATGTGTTGAAGGAACATGTGCCAGGCAAATATACCCTCCTCGGACACAGGGCCCAGCAGCGGACGACTAATTGACTTTGCTAATGTGAGAGAAAAAGGGAGAAACTGCATGTAAAAAATAGCAAAAAGGAAAGTGTGTACTAGAAGCAAGCAAGGGTGTTGTGCAGCAGGCAGAATTGGGTATATCCAAATTGGGACGATGCAGATAGCAGCAAACTGGAGTAGTCTTTTCAACCCTTGCAGTTTTACTGTGTCCCAGAGGGTGGCAGTATTGCATAAAACAGTCACACCAGTACTGTAGTTCGATTATAACTGAATGAAATTAGCAAGGTTTATACACACTATGTAAGGTCCTGTTGGCTAAACGTTTAGTATAAACGTGTAGTATTCACTGCTGAGAAGGAGTAAGGGAGTTCAGACCGTCCCGTAGTCAGAAATTGGCATTCATCAGGGCCAGACCTGATCCTAAAGTATTGAGGATCCATTAGAAATGTAATACATCTTTACAGTTTGACACTTAAGTCACTGTCTGATGAAACAACGGGCTTAACAGCCATGCCCATAAACCACTTGCCAAGTCAACCTATTGATCCAGCACAGACTAAAATGCTTCATTACAGTAATATCGAAGGGAGATCTGCCGTGAGGTGAAAGATCGTGTTACAGCTTCGAAAGTGAATTTGATAGGCTCGCTTCTACAGCGGACTGAAATATTGAACAGAAATCTATAGAGACGTATTGCGTGTCATTTCACAGTGGAGTGAAGATTTCTGAAACATTAGATGTGTTTTTCTAGATGTCCTCACCCTCAAATCATTTTACTTGAAGAGATGCCAAGTTCCAGTGCTGAGCGTAATGTTACTGCAGTCAAAGCTGAGTTAGATTAGATGTGATTAAATTATGATCTGTTCCACTGAAATACATTGTATGATGTGTAAATTGCTGAACACCTTGGCTATATAAACCTCCTTCCTTTTCACAAGATTTTGAAGTGTGTCTGTGGTAAATTGTGACCATTCAGTCAAAAAGCATTTGAAAGATCAGACACTGGTGTTAGATGATCAAGTCTAGATAACAATAGACAATCCTGTTCATTCCAGTGGGGTAGTGGTCAGGCCACTGGTCCAAAGTGATTTACAGTACTGTGACAGTATACAGTCTGAGCAGTTGAGGGTTAAGGGCCCAACAGTGGCAACCTGGCAGTGGTCGAACCACTGACTTGGGTCAATAGGTAAACTGACCAGCTGGATAAGAACCACTGACTTGGGTCAATAGGTAAACTGACCAGCTGGATAAGAACCACTGACTTGGGTCAATAGATAAACTGACCAGCTGAATAGGAACCACTGACTTTGGTCAATCGGTAAACTGACCAGCTGAATAGGAACCACTGACTTGGGTCAATCAGTAAACTGACCTGCTGGATAAGAAGCACTTACTTGTGTCAGTAGGTAACCTCACCAGCTGGATAAGAACCACTGACTTGGGTCAATAGGTAAACTGACCAGCTGGACAGGAACCACTGACTTGGGTAAATAGGTAAACTGACCAGCTGGATAAGAACCACTGACTTGGGTCAATAGGTAAAGTGACCAGCTGGATAAGAACCACTGACTTGGGTCAATAGGTAAACTGACCAGCTGGGTAGGAACCACTGACTTGGGTCAATAGGTAAACTGACCAGCTGGACAGGAACCACTTACTTGGGTAAATATGTAAACTGACCAGCTGGATAAGAACCACTGACTTGGGTCAATAGGTAAAGTGACCAGCTGGATAAGAACCACTGACTTGGGTCAATAGGTAAACTGACCAGCTGGATAAGAACCACTGACTTGGGTCAATAGGTAAACTGACCAGCTGGATAAGAACCACTGACTTTGGTCTATAGGTAAACTGACCAGCTGGATAAGAACCACTGACTTTGGTCTATAGGTAAACTGACCAGCTGGATAAGAACCACTGACTTTGGGCTATAGGTAAACTGACCAGCTGGATAAGAACCACTGACTTTGGGCTATAGGTAAGCTATGTCTAACTGTTCCTTGTTTTGACTGTAGACGATCCATAGAAAAAAACTGTGAATAAAATGTAAGTGCATTCTTGTGTTTTGCATCAGTATTCAACATGTATAATGCAACTATATGAAAAACTTCAGTCACTCAGATGGCTGTGGCATGCTGGGTACTATAAATGTAATGGCTTTACTCTCATACTCAAAGAGTGCACTTCACATTTGCATTGAAGCCTCAGTTAAACCCATAAAATAAATGCAGCTTATTAAAAGGCAGTTTGCCTTCATTTTAATATAATGATGTAACTTTTGGCAGTACATTAAAACAATTTTCTTCACTCTAGCATAACATGATGTATGAAAGTCATTAAAACTCCCACTGTAGGTTTATATTGTCATTTAGCAAATGCTTTAATTCAAAGTGGCTTACAGTTGTGGATAAATACAATCCAAGCAACTGAGGGTAAGGATGCTCAAGTGCTCATCATTGGTGGGGCTTGATCCAGTAATCTTCTGCTTATTAGTCCAGAACTTTCTCTAGGTTTTAAGTTGGTGGGTTAATGCTGATGGTTAAAATTGTCATTCAAATTAATTTCTAGCAGCTGACACCTAATTGGACTTGAGGGCCAAGCTAGAGATCATGTTCCTCTTGAATTAAGACTCTCAGCCTGTGTTTATACTTGTAGTTCAGTTCCCTTGATCCAGACCAACAAGAAAATTATACATTGTTACATTTGAGTCCTATCAGTTATTGGTAAAATATGTAATATTCCAAACCCTACTGCTTCAAATTTTTCCAAAAATACCTCTTCCCATATTTCAACATTCTCATGCTTTCTAAATATAGGTCAGCCTTGCCATTCTGTCTTCAATCAAGTCTCTGTGCTTTGGTGGTTTGGTCGCAGGGCTGATTGTGGTAGAGTGTAAATATTATAATGTAATTAAATGTCCTTTTTAATAGTAATGGACAACCAAGCAGCCGTTTCCTGTTCTTGGATAAACGGTGACTCCACCACCTGGAGCATCAGGTACATGGTATGGCTGTCAGGTGTTTCAGACACTCATTGCTAACAGGTGTATGAAATCAATTTCATATTTTAAATATGCTCTATGCCTCCACCTTGTCTGTTTTACCATGACTTCACCCCTGTGTCCAAAACAAGGTCCATTAAGTTAATGAGATTGATAGGGAGAAACTCCAGTGGCATGGAGCCCTGACCATCATATTTGGGTTGATATTACAAATGCTCATTTTGGCTGAATAGACACAATTTACCACAGACACATTCCAAAATTTTGTAAAAATGTCTCCCAAAAGATTGGCGCCAATTGAAGAAGCTGGTGAATGGTGTTATATTAATGACAATGTTTTTTGAATGGGGTGTCTAACAAGCTTGTGGTCAGGTGCCTACATACTCTTTGCTTTATGGTGTATCTACAACACCTTTTTAAAAGATCTTGTCTTAGAAAAACTGCTCAAAATCATTTTATTTCTGTCTAGTTCACTTTGTCTTAGTGTCCACTTTATGACTCCAGGTGTTACAGGGCACCCCAGTGGGTTCAATGTTGGAACCTGCTGTGTGATAAAAGGCATAGACTTCCCAGGTGTGTGTCCTTGCCATTTTTATTTTCTTGTGAAAATGACTTCTTTTACAGGTTCATGATTTTTGTCCTCAAAGGGACAGTGTGAATAACTCTGTCCATCCACTAAAATTACAGGGTATAAAAAAAATCTTTTCACAGTAGGTCGGCAATCCTAGCCTGTACTAAGCTATACTATAATACCAATTGAAACTGAGTCTAGGTGATAATAGAATAACACCAACAGCTAAGACGACAGAAAATGACCAATGTTCCTGCAGAAATCTAATCATAAAATGTGGCGTTCACTAAAGTGGAACCTTTGAAGTGGTAGCTTTGAGTCCACCTGAGAGTTCTCTATCTAAAACAGCTGTTCAGCTCAGCTGCATTGTTTCAGCATTTGATCTCAACCCAGGATATGGCATCATCGGCTGTCATTCAGCTTTGTCATAGTTGTGCCCTTGCTGTGAAGTTGGAAGAATCTTGGCCAGTCTGTGCCCTGATGGTTGCTCTAAGGTTGTTGCTCTTCCCAACAACCTTAGTTAATAAAACATCTTTCTCTTTTTCAAGTAGACCATGTCTTCCATTGAGAGTTTCAATTCTATTTAAAACAGATATTAATATTATAGCTCTGAATTTTGGCTGATGCCTGATCAATTACCGACATCCAGTAATTTTATTTTATTAGGATTTTAACATCATGTTTTACACACTTTGGTTACATTCATGACAGGACAGGTTCATCAGTTCAGAGACAATTTTGTATCTCCAGTTAACCTCATTTGTATGTCTTTGGAATGTGTGAGGAAAACGGAGCACCCGGAGGAAACCCACACAGAAAGGACCCAGACCGCTACACCTGGGAATCGAACCCAGGACCTTCTTGCTGTGAGGTGACAGTGCTACCCACAGTAATGAACTCTTCACTACCAAGTAATGTATCAGTTGCTGTTGTTCTCTCAATGACAAGACTCAGTTTGCACACTTGCTCTTTACACACTGATATTCCTCTAAAGTTCTTGAATCATTTAATAATATTATGCTCTGTAGAGGGAGAACTATGCAATTCCCTTTCAGTTTTGTACTTGAGGAACATTGTTTTTAAACATTTCAATATTTTTTATGCATTTGTTGATGAACTGTAGATCCTCTGCCTATCTTTGCTCCTCAAAGACTCAGACTCATCACCTGTTTAAAATCACCTGTTTACAAAAAAATCTAATTTAGTTTAATTAAAAACAAATAAATCTGTCCAGCAAGAGATCAAATCAGGCATTATAGTGTTCAAAACCTGTAAATTATGTGTCCAGGCAGAAGTATTTTACTGTTAGTAATTTACTCTGACACATTAAGACATAAGACTGTACTATAAACTGCTTTCTTAATACACTGCATACAAAATAAAACTGATTATGTTTACATTCATGCCGTTACTTTCACTTTTCTTTCTGCCTGGTTACTGCAAATGCAAACATAAAGGAGAAATAACTACTTTTGGCCGTGTTTCTGTGAATGGTGATTTGTGAAAGTACTCTAATTGAGTGCTGACTGTGTAAATCAACAACATAGGAGGTTTGTGGCAAAAATATGGTCTAACTGAAGTGCTGGGTGGTGCAACAAACAAACAAAGATTGTCAGATTAACATGGCGATTTGGCATAGTGCTTTTGTGTCAAGACTCACATATTGGGCCACATTGGGCTGATTTGTACCTGGACCAAAGAAAATCATTATTTTCAGCTATAATTTGTTTTAAAATTAGTGCCCTGAACACCAAAATGCAAATATGGAAAGCATTCATTTGCCGGTGACATATTTAACATATTTGCTGATTCAGATCTTGGTTTACTCTGACTGAGAGCTTTACCTTCTTCAAATATTTGCTTCCACTTTTGTTTATGTGAATATTTTACTTTCCTTTATTTTTCTGCTTTTGTACATTTCGGTCCACCTTAAAAGCTCTGATATTTGGTTTTGGGATAACTGTCTTCATGGCAACACATCTGTCATTCACATATTTTCCGATTTTTTTTTCTCTCCAACAGATTATTTAAAAAATGTGGAAAAGCATTAAGTGGACACCTACTAGTTAGCAGGGTGACTGGAAGTGGCCATCCACCCTATTATTTCCAAATAAAGAGAGAAAGAGAGGAAAAGGGATTCAAACAGAAAGAGGAAAGCAGAAGAGAGAGAAAGGCAGACAGGGAGGGCGAGCGGCTGGGCGGGGGAGAGTCAGGGGAGTAAAAGGGAAGAAACACACACTCATACAGACTCTCTATTCACTCCAGTGAAACAGACACAGCCCTCATCTCAGTGTGTCTGTCCGTCTCGGTCTGTCTGTTTCTCAGAGTGAGCTCTGGCTGTCCGACGAGATGCCGCAGAGAAAACGGAGTTTCACTTTTGGAGCGTATGGAGGGTAAGAGAAACTTGCTGTTTTTTGTCATTATTTTCATTCAACCGTGTTCATTGTCTAGTCACGTGTATGTGGTGTGTATGAGTAGGACTCTTGTCTACTGGAGTTAGGCATGCTAAGAAAAAATACAGATCTAGAAAAGGAGCATGCATACCTGTGATCTCCTGAAATAAGGTCTGATCTACGTACACTTAAGCCTCACACTGGGCTGTATAGGTGTACCTACATTGGTCTCAGAGATGCATCTGGTTACCAAGACTCCTCCCGGTTGATTACACTACAGCCCATGTGGTCCATGAGTGATGATGTTAGCATCTTCAGTGAGGTTTGAAAGATTCCTGCTTTGTTTGACACAATGTAAACAAAGTATAACAGAACATTGTGGTACATTTTAATGAGCTGATTTGTGAAGGTGATACAACAATCTGTTTTCATTTCTGTTTACTATAGATGATTTTAATGATGTGTAAAGGCATATAGTTGAAATCTGGATGCAAGCCAGGTGGAATGTGAGCAATCAGCAGGTGTAAATGCCATCCAACAAGCATAATAATTTTTAACCTGATGGTACATTGTGATAGATCCTAAATGACCTAATGTCAATGTCGGTTTCCTTCCACAGCTTAAAACTAAGTATTCTAATAAGTGCAATAGCTCCTCTAAATTACCCCTAGGTATGAGTGACTGTTACCACCCACAGCTATTCTACTTTGTTTTATTCATAAATGATCATTTATCACAAATCTACTGTCTGAAAGGCTAAATGCTTCTTTATACTGTATCTCTGCTGTGCAAAATATGAAGGATATACAGTAATCAGTCATAACATTAAAACCACCTCCTTGTTTCTACACTCACTGTTAATTTTATCAGCTCCACTTAGAAGCTCCATATAGAAGCACTTTGTAGTTCTACCATTACTGATTGTAGTCCATCTGTTTCTATGCATGCTTTTTAGACTGCTTTCACCCTGTTCTTCTATGGCCAGGACCCTCACAGGACCACTACAGAGCAGGTATTATTTACGTGGTGGATCATTCTCAGTACTGCAGTGACAATGACATGGTGGTGGTGTGTTAGTGTGTGTTGTGCTGGTATTAGTGGATCAGCGCTGCTGGAGTTTTTAAATACCGTGTCCACTCTATTAGACACTCCTACCTAGTTGGTCCACCTTGTAGATGTTCAATCAGAGACGATCGCTCATCTATTGCTGCTGTTTGAGTTGGTCATCTTCTAGACCTGCTGTTGGCTGGATATTTTTGGTTGGTGGACTATTCTCAATCCAGCAGTGACAGTGAGGTGTTTAAAAACTCCAGCAGCGCTGCTGTGTCTGATCCACTCATATCAGCACAACACACACTAACACACCACCACCATGTCAGTGTCACTGCAGTGCTGAGAATGATCCACCACCTAAATAATACCTGCTCTGTGGTGGTCCTGGGAGAGTCCTGACCATTGAAGAACAGCATGAAAGGGGGTAACAAAGCATGCAGAGAAACAGATGTACTACAGTCAGTAATTGTAGAACTACAAAGTGCTTCTATATTGTAAGTGGAGCTGATAAAATGGACAGTGATTGTAGAATCAAGGAGGTGGTTTTAATGTTATGGCTGATCAGTGTATATCCCAGGGCAGTTTGGTTCACAGCTCAGCCCTCTGTGGTCTATATTAAAAACCTATTAACTAACTTCATCACACTTTCTTAGTTTCTTGGTATTTTAGTCCATCTGGCAGAGGTTTGATCAACTCAGGCATTGGTTTGGATGTCAGTAATTTTAGACAAACAACTAGCAATTTTCTTACTACAACGGCTGCCTTTAACGGCATTAGAAAACAGTATCACTCACAGCTGTGAACATCAGTAACATGATCCTAACACAGTACTCACACGAGACCTTCTGACTACAAATTTAAGGGTGTGTAAATTGGCATGTGTGAGGACCTAGGATAGACAGAAATCTATTGTGTAGGATTAACCATTTGCTATCAGTTTTAGCCCATTAGCCTTCATATTTAGTATGGGCCACTTCCCACTCACCAGCCATGTAATGGCAGAGACTCCATGACAACGTTCAACAGTACATACTAAATTTGAAGCAGTGCGCACTGCTTGGCCGAAAACGCAGTAAGCTCTTTCAGTACGCAAGTGTGCAGTATGTACTACGTCCGCCATCTTACAAACGTCATGTGATGCATATCGCCACAGTTAAAGCCCCACTATTCATTAATTAATTAGCTGAATTGTGGGATCGGTTATTGGGCCGTGGTGTGCTGTGTTTGTATCCGGATACTTTTCGTGTACTGTTTAATGAATACTACGTACTCGGACACACTACCCGCTCTCACATACTGCTTTTGCGTACTGTTCAGTATGGAAATATGCGATTTTGGACACAGCTTTGGTTTAATTCTTGACTACGGTTTATTGTTAAAATGCAGATCAATTAGTGGCATTATTTTTGGCTAGTGTCACGTTACTTGACAGGAAAGCTAGAACTGCCGTCACTAGCATTCAAAAACCTGGTCCAGTTATGCTCTCCATTATAGTCTTTTAGACCCACAATGGGTCTCAAACTCCCACTCCCCTGTAATAGGGCATAAGCTTTTCGGTTGTATCACTAGGGAACCCCCCTAACACCAGATTTAATGTGTTATAATTGGCAAACAGGATTGACAGGAAATAGAATCCTTCTAGAATGTTGCCTTTAACACAGACTGTGTTGTGATTTAGTATCTTGTAAAGAAGAACCTAATTTTAACCCATCAGCAGTGAGTATAATTGAGTCAGACTTGCTTGGATTAGCCTGTGCAGGTGAGTAGAACACAATCACTGTTTACACTGTTTATCACTTCTCTCAGCCCATCTGGGTTTGAGCCCTTGTTGTTGTCCCATCAGGAGAAGGAATTGTACATTTCTGATTGCGTCTAGAAAGCAGCTGTCCTCGGCTCCATGAAACTCTCAGCGAAATTCTTCTCTCTGGTCATCTGTGTCAGAGTACCAACTTGAGTCAACAGGTGCAAGGCCACCAGCTCTGAGTGCTGCCTGATCAAGGACATGCACTGTCTGTTTCTGTGCTTGTAGATGTTTGGTCAAGCCATCACAGGATCACAGGAATGTTACAGAATTAAGACCTGTCATGAACACAGAAATGCATCATGAGGGGTGAAATTTCAGTAGGTCCTGGCACCAAAATGAGCAAATGTGACCAGGCAATAAATTATTTATTCATAATTGCACAGTCGATAAATGACTCATGCATAGCTTGCTGACATGGACAGTCTCTGTTATTTGTGGCATGTATTTTTTTTTTTACTGTGGTGCATGCTAACAGGACTGCATTGCATACTTGCCTGAGATTTGCCAGCTGCATTGTTCTACCACATTCCAAAGGTGTTCCTCTGTAGACCATAAGTATACTGAATTTATTGGCAAAATGAATCATATTGGTGAAATATGATTCATTTTGTTCACTTAATTTTATACACCTGTCAACAATGGCTTAGCGCAGTTACTAGGAGGGGCGTCGATATACTTTAGACCATATTGTGTACATCAATGGGTTAAAGCATAATAGCATAATAGCTCAGTATCAGCCCTTGGTGTCATATCAGGACATGTCTGATTGACACACCAGATTTGATTCTGTCTAGATTTGCATTTGAATGTAACCTTACTTGATGGTTTTGAATTGCATAACACACTGTAGTGGTTCCCTGCTCGCTTTTGTTTTTCCACATCACAGAGGGTTTTTAAACCACATTAGCAGTTATATAATGTATTGTTTTTGTTCATTGCTGTTTTAAATTCTGTTGCTTGGTAGACTAGTTCATTGATGTATGATTTTTCCACTCCACTCCACTTGTAAAAAGTAGTTTTGATGAGACAGATCATTATCTCCAAAAACAATAAGAGTTTGGAGAAACTTTTGAGGCATTTTGTCTTAACGGTAGGTGGGACTGAAGTTTAATAGTGCAGAACCAAAAGCAGTTTGCATTTAATGGGTCAATTTAATACCTGACTAAGGCATGGCTTCAAAGAAACTGCAGTGATTAAAATTTGAAATAGACTGCATTTTAACACATGGGGTGCCGTTTAGGACACAGGCAGAAAAGTAGAGTGGTGCATTACTTGAGAAAATGTGAGTGTGATTGCGGCTCAAAAGTTGTAGAGTATGTGGAGGGGTTGAATACTTTTGGTGAGAGATGTGATTGTGTGTGTGCAAGCATGTATTTGTTGGGGTATAAGTAATTTTACTTAGACAGGTGATTATATGTGTGCAAGCATGTATTTGTTGGGGGTGAGGATACTTTTGCTTAGACATGATTGTGTGTGTGCAAGCATGTATTTGTTGGGGGTGAGGTTTGCTTAGATATGGGATTGTGTGTGTACAAGCAGGTATTTGTTGGGGTGTAAGTACTTTTGCTTAGACAGGTGATTGTGTGTGTGCAAGCAGATATTTGTTGGGGGTGAGGATACTTTTGCTTAGATATGGCATTGTACGTGTGTGCAAGCATGTATTTGTTGGGGTGTAAGTACTTTTGCTTAGACAGGTGATTGTGTGGTGCAAGCATGTATTTGTTGGGGGTGAGGATACTTTTGCTTAGATATGGCATTGTACGTGTGTGCAAGCATGTATTTGTTGGGGGTGAGGATACTTTTGCTTAGATATGGGATTGTACGTGTGTGCAAGCATGTATTTGTTGGGGTGTAAGTACTTTTGTTTAGACTGGTGATTGTGTGTGTAAGCATGTATTTGTCGGGGTGTAGCTACTTTTTCTTAGATAGGGGATTGTGTGTGTGCAAGCATGTATTTGTTGGGGTGAGGATACTTTTGCTTACACATCTGATTGTGTGTGTGCAAGCACGTATTTGTTGGGGTGAGGATACTTTTGCTTAGACATCTGATTGTGTGTGTGCAAGCACGTATTTGTTGGGGTGAGGATACTTTTGCTTAGACATCTGATTGTGTGTGTGCAAGCACGTATTTGTTGGGGGTGTGAAAACCTTTGCTCCAAAATGTGATTGTGTGTGCAAGCATGTACTATTTGTTGTGGGTGAGGATACTTTTGCTTAGATATGGGATTGTGTGTGTGTGTGTGTGTACAAGCATGGATTTGTTGGGGTGTAAGTACTTTTGCTTGATGGGAGATTGTGTGCATGCAAGTGTGTGTTTGCAAGAGGTAAGCTGTTCAGAAATCTATGTCAAAAGATAAATATAAATAAAGGTAGTTGTGTGTCTCTGCTAATCACAATTTCAATCATGTAGTTATGGGTAAATATCTGATAAAGGATTATGAAGGATTGTTTATGAAAATAGGAACAGTAGGATTTATTTTTGAGCTCAATGGTGCAGCGTTTCCAATGAAAAATGGCCTGGGAAAAGAACACTATTGATATAAACAACTTGTTGTTGTCTATTGATGTAAACAACATGTTGCTTACTTAAGTTACATTTGCTATTTGTTTATGTTGTCAAAAAATCCAATAGTGTTATTGCAGGTTTTTGAAAGACTGTAAGTGTAGCCTTTGGGATTTATTGGAACGCTGATAGTGAGCCAGGTCTTGTCATTTTGTGTGACTTCATACACGTAAATGCCTTCCAAGAATACCGGTGGCTGGTCTAGCAACAAAGGGGAAACTTCTATTTTGGCCTATGCTTTTGGAATGAGATGTCTAGGTGTCAGGTGTCAATAAAATCATGGCCGTGTAGAGGATATGAATAAAAACCTTGTCCATTAAGCCTAATGCTGATTGGTCATTGCAGCCGTCCGTGCATATTGTGCCTTATCTCTTAAACTTTAATAGAGCTTCATGAAATAAGCAGTGCATTCAGGCTTTGTCCTAGATCTTACTTCCCCGTAGTAGCGCGCCTAGCCTGGGCATATGGTCTGGGCACTAGCCGACTGGTTGACTCACTCCATGTCTTTGTCTGCTGTGGTTGCCCCAATGCCAGTGGTTAAAAGCCTGGCTTTGTGTGGACCTTGTTTAGGGACAGTCATGTGGAACAAAGTGTAGCCAGTCTGTCAGCAGATGCTTGACGTGCTCATTTCAAATGTTTAATGGTTTGTGTTTCTTTTATCACTAAACAGGACACACACGTTGGACCTTTTTCAGAGACCTCACAAGATATGGCCAAATGTTTGTGGATAGTTGATCATCATAATGAAGCTGCAGACAACCCCCCACATTTATCCCCATACCTTTTCCCTGCAGCTAAAAGAGCATTTGTGTGGTCAAGCACTTGCTGGGCTTACAACTGATGTTCCAATTTACCCAAAAGATGTTCAGTGGGGTAAAGTTAGGACTGTGCATGCAACTGGAGCTTTTAGTTATTAGAAATGACACTGGGTTTTCTGGGCCCAAGCTTTTCTCAGATGGACCAAAAGCCTCTGATTACTGGCATCAAATTTAAAATTTGTCTGTATTTTAATTTATTTTCATCAACTGATTTATCCTTGTCAGAAGGCAGGCATACCCTGGACAGGGCACCAACCGACGCATGGCTTCGGCTATCACACCTCCTCAGACATTGATATTAGTGTCTGTGTAGATGCCCTGCTGGTTGATACCCCTGCTAAGATTCAAACCTGGATCTCAGTTGTGGTGGGCTAGCATGTTGGACTTCTGGCAGTTAAGTGAAAGTTCAGATGTATGCTATGGAATTTGCACTCATTAGATCACAACCACATTGATCACATATTGTAGACTTTGGATTTTCTCCTGTGTATCATTTGTAATAATAAGGTTCCAACCCCTCATCACAGCTGTAGAATCTGACAATCTGAAGCTTTTCAGGCTGTTAATAGGGGCCCAGTAGCTTACCCCTACACACTTTTTGTCTTTACATAAAGGTCAGATTTTATTGTAACTGGAAATTCTTGTTTGAAATTGTTTGTCGACTATCGTCTTTAGTCATATGTTAATTTAATCAGAATCTAAACCAGTTTGGTACATATGCTAGGTATGCTAGGCTTGTTTTGGCAAGTGCACATGCAAGGGATGTATAGCTGAATAGAGGTATACAGTTAGTCAAGTAAAATATGTGGACACCTGACCATGAGCTTATTTTACGAGCCTATTTTTCGAACAGCAAAAGACATTTTTCATTTTTTGATGCAGGGATGGAGTTTTTTTTTAAATTTATTAAATGATAATAAAATATCGTTTGTAATATATGCCTGGTATGCAGACTTAAACAATGTAATGTGACAAACATTTTCAATTCATTTTCATCTAAAACTTTCTGAGCAGGGTCCACGGCAGTTCTGGCTTCACCATAAAACACTGGGCCCAAGGCTTGAATACACTGAACAGGACACCAATCCATCACAGGGCTTTGGCCATAAAGCCCCACAGATATAGACAGATCTAGTCAGTCATAAGTGATCTATTATGCAGCATAACAGACTGCTGCGCCACCTGAATATCTGTGACAAAAATGCGAAAATAAAGAAAATCAGACAGGGGTCACTTTTTCACAGCTGTGTATTTTAAGAAGATATGGATTTTGTTCGTCACCTAAGCTGTTCAACTGGTTTAGAGCCAATTTAGCTGGTTGGAACTGCTGAAATGCTGGTCAAAGTTGGTAGAATGGGCTGGTAAAATGCTAAAACTTATCAAAAGCTAGTGCAAAGCTGGTCTGGATTGGTGGAAAACTGGTATGAACTTATAGAAAGCTTATGTGAGTTGGTAGAATGCTGATGATAGACAGAAAGAAAAAGAAAGAAAGAAAGATATCCTTTATTTGTCATATATACATATACAGATGTACAGTACAATGAAATTCTTTCTTCGCATATCCCAGCTGGTGTTGGAAGCTGGGGTCAGAGCGCAGGGTCAGCCAACTTACGGCGCCCCTGGAGCAGACAGGGTTAAGGGCCTTGCTCAAGGACCCAACAGTGGCTACATAGCAGAACCTGGATTTGAACCGCCAATCTTCCGGTTGATAGCCCAAAGCCCTACCCACTAGGCTACCACAGACGGACTGAATGTGAATGTATGTGGCCTGTAAGACCAGCTAATCCATACAAAAGTTTATACAGGGTGCTAAAACACAGCGCAAGCAAGAGTCTTATTTTTCTTTTGGTATATGACTTATGGCCTGCGCTAAAAGCTGATAGACAGCTGGTAAAAACCTGGTCTTGGATCATGGAAAACTGGTTTAAGCTGGAGTCCTGTTTCTGCTGGTATGTGGCTGATGCCATGGATTGAACACTGGTAGAGAGCTGATACACAGCTGGTTACAACTGGATAACTTATCTAAGCTTGTAGAAAGCTTATCAGAGCAAATAGTTGGCTCAGCTAATGCCTGTAGCCTGTAAAACCAGCTTAAGCATGTACATGTAGGTGACATTTCAATTTTAGAGTATTCTTGTACAGAACCAAAGTCTAAATTATCATTTTTTAAATTTTCATTTTTGCATTTCCCAATCTAGTCATTTCTTATTCCATATTGTAATTTCTGTGCATTACAGACAGGCAGACAGCAGTCTGTACCCCCTCCTGTGCAGCCACTGGTCACTTCATTTTACACCAAGCAGCGTCTGAATGACTGTTGGTCCTACAGGATTCCTAAAAATACAAAATCCCCACTAGTCTGACGGCTACATTTCAGCTATCTAAAAATGAAATCAGGCTCGTCATTTAGTGTTATCTGAGCAGTGTTAACACATGTGCATAACATTCTTATCCTTTTTGTGACAGGACAGGTGGTGACATGTCTCAGGGTCATGAGTGCCATTGCATAACTTGGCACTGTATAGTGTCAGGTATCGGTGATGGGGGAAATCCTGAAGGTGGGCTGGAGGTCCTGTGTAACATTAAGGTGCAATGCTGGTATAATGTATAGCTGCTGTGTTGCTGCCAGTACGTACCCAGTACATATTATTCATTCATTTATTTACATTTACATTTTCAGCATTTAGCAGACGCCTTTATCCAAAGCGACTTACACAATGAGCAATTGAAGGTTAAGGGCCTTGCTCAGGGACCCAACAGTGGCAACTTGGTGGTAGTGGGACTTGAACCGTCAACCTTCTGTTTACTAGTCCAGTACCTTAACCACTGAGCTATCACTGGCATTTATTATCTGTTTATCACCGCTTTATCGTACTAAGGGTCATGGTGGGTGCAATTCACTGGGTGAAAGGTAGGAAACACCCCGGACAATGTGTACATTGTGTATATACACTGATCAGCCATAACATTAAAAACACCTCCTTGTTTCTACACTCACTGTCCATTTTATCAGCTCCACTTACCATATAGAAGCACTTTGTAGTTCTACAATTACTGACTGTAGTCCATCTGTTTCTCTGCATGCTTTGTTAGCCCCCTTTTATGCTGTTCTTCAATGGTCAGGACCCCCACAGGACCACCACAGAGCAGGTATTATTTAGATGGTGGATCATTCTCAGAACTGCGGTGACACTGACACGGTGGTGGTGTGTTAGTGTGTGTTGTGCTGGTATGAGTGGATTAGACACAGCAGCGCTGCTGGAGTTTTTAAATACTGTGTCCACTCACTGTCCACTCTATTAGACACTCCTACCTAGTTGGTCCACCTTGTAGATGTAAAGTCAGAGACAGTCGCTCATCTATTGCTGCTGTTTGAGTTGGTCATCTTCTAGACCTTCATCAGTGGTCACAGGACGCTGCCCACGTGCCGCTGTTGGCTGGATATTTTTGGTCGGTGGACTATTCTCAGTCCAGCAGTGACAGTGGGGTGTTTAAAAACTCCATCAGCACTGCTGTGTCTGATCCACTCATACCAACACATCACTCACTAATAAGTGGAAATCAGATGGAGCTAAATCCAGACTATAAGCTCTCTCTCAGTCTCTCAGACACGACCAATTACTGCTCCTCATCTACTCCCTCAATGTCTCCAACCAAAATATAAAAGTGTGGAAACGTTTTGAAGATCCCTCATATATATTTGTATTAACAATCACAGTCGCAAAACACAGAATCTTCTTTTTATTGCATTTTACAAAATGTTCCATCTTTTCTGAAAATAAGGTTTGTAATTTCTCTTAACGTCTGCATAAATCCAAATAAAAACATAAAAACACATGAATGCATTTAATGAATAATAAATTAAGTGCTAATTTAACAGATGGAAGAACTAGGGCAACCTAGAAATGCTCCAGAAATTATAAGAATTCCAATTCACTGACAACATAGTTCCATTAAAAATCTTGGGTGTATTTATGCCCTGCCCCCAGTCTTTCCCTAAAGCAGCTGGCCAACCACAACTGATCAAAATATGTATACTAATAAGCCAAAGATTCCCTGACAGAAGAGGTTGTGTTTTCAGCCTTTTTTGTTAGGATGCCTTGAAATAATACAAACCTTCCCAGTTTATTAGTCTCCAGTCTGACAGATCAGCATCCTCTTAGTTCTAGTTCCCAGAGAGACACTGAAGTACACTACTTTTATTTAATTAATGTCAGTGCTGAAGCCAAGTAGAGCACTTTCTTCCTCATTGACTCTGTTATGTAGACACAAAGTTCCTGCTCCACTGGCCCATATAAACCAGGTTAATGGTTCTCCAAGTGCTGTACGTCACTGCTCACTCCACATGCCTTCAAGTAGTAACGGCCTTTAAGCAAGGAGAGAGAGAGTTGAAAGTTAAAATTGTATTTACTGCTTTATACAGTAAACTTGGGAGACACTGTGGCTCGGTGGGTAGCACTGTCACATCACAGCAAGAAGGTCCTGGGTTTGATTCCCAGATGGAGCAGTCTGGGTCCTTTCTGTGTGGAGTTTGCATGTTCTCCATGTGTCCACAGGGGTTTCCTCTGGGAGCTCCGATTTCCTCCCACAGACGTCCATAGACGTACAGACAGACCAATTGGAGCCACTAAAATTGCAGGCAACCTGTCTAGCAACCTTTCTGGGGTGTTTTCTACCTTTCGCCTGGTCATTTGAATAGGATAATTCAGGGGTAAAACAGACAATGAATGAATGAGCTTGCAACTTAAGGTCAAATTCTTAACCAAATTGATGCCTGTAGTGTTGCTATTCCTTTTCTCGCATGTACTACACCCATGATGGCTGAGGAGGGCATTCCTTCGCTGCAGTATTATGCAGCAAAAGTGGCTCTAATTAATCAAATGTTCACCATGATCAGCGAAAGAAGTTTGCATGTTCTTTCCGCATGTCTGTGTGGGTTTCCTCCGGGAGCTCCGGTTTCCTCCCACAGTCCAAAGATGTGCAAGTGAGGTGAATTGGAGATACAAAATTTGACATTAAACTTGTGAACTGATGAATCTTGTGTAACCAGTAACTACCGTTCCTGTCATGAATGTAACCCAAGTGTAAAACATGACTTTAAAATCCTAATAAATAATAAATACATTTTCCATTTACTAATTTATTGAACATAACCAGCATAAGTATGCAGCAGGTAAAGTGGATCTGGGTAAAATTCAGCCATTAATCACTCTCTCTGAGGAATTTGGGATGTTCCACCCATGTCTGATAGTTTTCCCCTTAGTACTCAGGTTCTCTACCACCTTCCAAAATCATGCAGAAGGAGTGTAATTATTTCTAGGTTTAATTAACTAAGTGAGGATGTATGTGTGTGAGTAAATGGAGTGTTTGGCTCCCTGTTTAGTGCTGTAATCAGAACAAAGTGGCTATTAACACGACAAGCTGAATCTGATTTTTGTCCAATGTGTATCTGCTGTTCTTCCTGTTTTTGGGTTGTCTTTCTATCTTTTGTGATTGAATGTTGCTATGGGACAGTGGTAGCCTAGTGGGAAGAGCTTTGGGCTATTAATTAAAAGGTAAAGGTAGAGAATTCAAATCCCAGCTCTACCATGCAGCCACTGTTGGGCCCTTGAGCAAGGCCCTTAACCCTCTCAGCTCCAGGGGCGCTGTGCAATGGCTGACCCTGCGCTCTGCGTTCTATAACTTTATAGCTTTTTCCATTCAAGTGTTATATAATAATTTTATACAAATTATACAATAATTTTATTCCTAGAAGCTTTAGAATCATTCATCTGCATCATGATTGGTCTGTAAAATCTACATATTTTAGAATTTGCAGAATTGGCATTACTATCTAGAATTTAATTTAAATTTCTGAGGACTTGAGATCTAAAGTGGAAGTACATTGAATAACAAAAACCAGTGTGGGTAAGGACTTGTTACCTCTTACTGTGTATGCTGTTATATTTATATTAAATGAATGATTGAAATAGCTGCACGAATGAAAGATAACCTGAATTTATTACAGAGATGTCAGTGGCAATTTAAAAGTGGTTTATTCCATGTGCTTGCTTCAGTTTTCTTGATAACAGGAAGAAAGGCTATTGAATTTTTGGTTTGTTTATTTGCCTCTATCACTTTAAATTACTAATACACTTTTTGTAGACCCTTAATAAATGGAATCAACTGGGAATATGACTTAAACATGAAAATATTATGTAATGCTCCTAATAATATATTCTAATAACATTCGATTGACTTACTGCCCATCAACAATGACGTCATCTCAAAAATCCATAATTAGAAATATAACATACTGAGTATGTGCTTATGCAGTAAGCCAGGATTACAGAGTCAATATTAAAGCCATCAGATATGCCTTTATAGTCCAGATGTCAATGCTTTTAGATAAAGTAATGTGATCATAGAATGTATTTCTTTAATTGAAACAGTTGTGATTTTACCATTAAGCTGTGGCATGTGTGGATATGCTCCTACATCTACAGTAAAGGAATATCAGACATGATTATTTTTAGAAAGCAATATCCAGACCAACAATGTATATCAAATGAGTATACTGTATATGAATAAATTAGTCTTACAGCATCTGGTGAGAAGTCCAGTGGCCTGTACAGGCCATGTTGTCTATTACAGTTGTAGAATGTTTCACATGTTGAATGTCTTTCAGTATTTCGAAAGTAAATTAAATTGAATAATTAAATGAAATCTTCCGGTCCAAAAGTCTTATTATTTTTTTTTTTTTAAAGGGCCACTGGTTGTAGTTAAAGCTCCCCCATGTGGTACTCCAGTTTACCTTTAAAGAAGTGCTCCATTTTATTTACATCAACACGCCAGTATGTGGTTATTGTCTAATGGACAGAACAGCCTGTCCCACTACCTTCGGGTTTCACATCCGTGGATTCAACCAACTGTGGATCAAAAATATTCTGGGAAAAATATCCAGAAAGTTCAGAAAAGGAAAACTTGAATTTGCAGCACATTGAGTACTATGCTAAATCCACTTGAATGAAGTAATCTATAGGGATACCCTGCTTTAGCTATTTTACAGATCCTAAGTCTCTCCATGACTTGGGTCTGATTTGTTTGCTACCTGTGTTAAATGCATTCTTTGATTCTGTACATTGTATAAGGTACTAAGAGTAATCATAGAGTAAACATTTAAACTACACACAAGGATGTGCATTGGCAAAATGCTTGTTTCCCCTTTGTAGATGCTCCTGTATTTTTGAGGGTCACCACATCATATTTGCATACCCGACTTGGCACTGTATTTATGCTGGATGCCCTTCCTGAACACCAATCCGTATTTCATCTGGGTTTGGGACAGACACTGAGAGCGCACTGTCGGGTGCACCTTACAATATCTAGGCTGTTTCAGCCACCCTCCTCCGACATTAGGTGATCATGTCCGTGCATACACCTGACTGCACCACTGAGATTTGAACTCTGGATCCCTGAAACCCAGTCGTGATGGGCTGGCGTACTTAACCATTTCCCACCCAAGTGTTTTGTTGGTACATTCATTTATTCATTGTCTGTTTTATCACCGCTTGATTCTATTCAGGGTTGCGATAGGAACGATTTACTGAGCAAAAGGTAGTAAACACCACGGACAGGTTGCCAGTCCATCTTAAGGAAAACACACACACATTCCAACTTGTAGTTAATTTTGTAGCAACCGAGTTCTCTGAGGAAACCCACACGGACATGGGGAAAACATGCAAACTCCACACGGAAAGGATGTGGAATCGAACCCAGGGCCTTCTTGCTATAAGGCAACAGTGCTACTCACCGGTTATATAACCGATTACTATATATATATATATATATATATATGCTTTTTTAGGCTTACTATGCATTAATGAACTTTAGTAGGTCTATGTGGTTGGTGTGATCCTTCAAATCGTTATACTGTACTTACACTTAAGTGTTGCATCACAGCTCCATCTACTGGCTAAAGTGGTTATGGGTAAAGCAGCTTTTCTCAGTAATGTTCAGGGATTTTACCACAGCATGATTTATTCACAATCCCACCAGCTGTTCTCTTTAACATGCTCTGGTTTACATGTGTTTTTATTCTTTTGAGCCGGTTATGTAACACTTTAATTCAGGTTGGATTTGTGAGCTTAAGATTTGGATGTTGATGTGTTTATTATATTTTAAAAATACGTATATTGAAATGTATGGGTCTGGTGTCCACATACTTTTTTCATATGGTGTGTTATAAGCTAAAGGGAATTCCTGTGCTCTGTAAGTGGGCACTAAGTGGGTTTTAGGTCCTATTTTGACACTCTAAGCGGGGAAGCAGGACTTGTGCCAAGAGACTCTGAGAGTGGGTGGTTGAGTCATGCTTTGGAACACTGACCCCTGCTGGGTCCAGCCACCTGGCTTCAATCTTGAGGATAAGTTTGTGGATGCCTTTGTGCTCTTGATGTATTTGTGCCAGTTACTGAATGGCATTACTGAACTGAGAAACAAAAGTCAAATTATGTTCATGTTATCCAGCCACACATATTTGTGTATAAAATCAATTACATAAAATAATTTAAATGCCTCTTACTTTGTCCCAATGGTATGAGGAAGACCCTCTCTTATTGCAGCATGACTGTCCTCTTGTGCACAAACATGGTCCATAAAGACGTACTTTGACAAGTTTGGTGTGATAGAACTCCTGAACCCTACTGAACACATTTGGGATGATTTGGAATGTCAACTGCGAGCCAGTCCTCAAATAAAAAGCAAACTTCCAATGACACACTTTAAATCCTGTTGAAAATTATTATAGAAAAGCTATTGCTATAGCCATTGTTCATTATTTTGGAATGGGATGTCCACATGCTTTTGACTCTCAACATTATAACCTCTTTGCTTTCAATTTTTGATTTGTTGTTACTCTACTGATCAAGTACTACACAAGCCATGCCAAGTAATCAGGATTTGTACAAAATCATATGCTTTTGAACCATGGTGAGAGAACAGTAAAAATAAAACCTGTGCTCACCTGAACTTTTCCTTGTTTTTTTAGAGTTGACAAGACATTCTCCAGAACTAGAAGTGGGTGGTAAGTAAATCTATATACCAAATATGACTGCCATACACTTTTGCATTCACTGTCAGGACATTAAATAGGGATAGGGTGAATAGGGTGTATTCCTGCCTTGTTGCTGAAGATATATAAATAGCTACATGTTACTCTATGAATCAAAACCGTAGCCAAGAATTGGTCTGTGGTGGTGGTGGTGGTGGTGGTGGTGGGCTCCTGCCATTGTAAAACAGTCCTGCCATTTGGTCTGATGGGAACACTGAAAGATTCGAACAATAAGCAAAGCTAGTGGGTGGAATGTGTTTATTTATATTTTTTACACCAGTATATTAAGGGAGGGGAACATGTTGAGCATATCTGAATATTGAGGGGACATGCCCCCCAATATATACTTGCTGAATGTATTCAGCAGGGTTTGTTATTGGTATATTGTTCATCAGTTCTAGAAACTTCATTTACTAGGGATCTAACCTTACTGGGTGTTATTGCCCCCTTTTTGATTTCCTCTATTACTGCTTATGTCACACTAGATGATTCCAGATCATTAAACAATGGAAACAGTATAAACAAAAAAAAATAACAATCATATCACCTCTTTAAAAAAGTAATTATGCTTTTAGTATTTTTTAATAAAAAATAATCTAATTACTTATTAACCAATAAACCAAATTTACACAACTGAGCTTTATTTAGCCAGCCTGGTCAAATATAAGTCTCACTATTGAACAATGAAAGAGAATTCTTGAAAAGATTTCTAGGCCGTTTCTAAGGCTTACAAGAATGGTGTTTTACCACCGCTTTATTCTGGCCAGGAACGTAGTTTCCTTAGAATTTCTGGCCACAATGTGGTAACATGCTGGACAGGATGCTAATCCACTGTGGGATGAATGTCACTTTTCAGTAGAATATTTCATGTTTTTTTTTTTTTACTAGAATGGAAGTTCAGCTGTCCGTGAGCTGATGCAGAGGCATAGCTGGTTTATACAGGACAAGAAGAATGAACATTTTAATCTCTAAAATGAAACAGGATGAAATTATTTAGTGGCCTAGTCAAAATCCTGAATAATGTTATCTGTACTTTCATATTTTTTAAACCAATCCAGAACCTTTGAATATGTCACATCAACATTTGTCACATCAGTGGAGCCTGTTATAGCTCTGTCCTTTGGGGCTGCTCATAGTTTTGAAATGGAATGTCCAACATATACAGGTGTATACATAATTCTGGCCACATAGTAAACACATCTCCAACAGTGTCGAGATATTGTTCTAACTAACCTTACTGTGTATTAACAAAAATCACAGACGTACTGTTTTTATTCTGAACCAGTTTGGATGCTCTTGTTCATGTGTGACCCCGGTGCTATTGATGCAGGGACAGACAGGAAGTCAAAGATTGAGAATCAGAGTCCCAAGCCGAGGTGAGACACTGCAGCCCTGCTGTCTGGTTGCTACAGTAACAGTTCTGCAGTGCTGGAAGGACAGAGTGGTGGGGTGCAGGGTAGGATGCACGCGTGAAAGTGTATGTGTGAGTGTCCGTACTTGTTCTGACAGGAACTGCGAGGCAGATTAATAGAATGCATGTTTAGTGCTGAAGGTCAGCCTGCCAGAGTCCTTCTCAGGTTTCTGCAGCACTGGCCATCGGTGACTTCCTCTCTTTCTAAGCCTTTGTGAGTCCTAGCATAGATGAGGGAGCTTACTGCAAACCACCTTCCTCATCGTACTGACCGTCCGGAGTGAGGACATGATGAAAGGGCTAGCTAACATATTTGTGTTAATGGATTTGGTGCTGTAGGTGTGATTGGTTGGTGTTTTGATGTTAGTGCATTAGTTTTTGTATGTGGTGCCATGATTTGAACTATGTCCATTGCGAAGGACAGGTGGAACGATCTAGTTATGTTCGAACGGTCAGCAGAAGTTTCCATTCTGTAAGAAGTTTATATTTAATCTTTATTTGAGATTATATGGAAGAAACAAGGTGCATTAGCAAGCTTCAGTTAGCCTCCATTTTCCAAAAAAAGTACATTTCTTAGAGTTTTTAACTGAAGCAACATTGGTACCAAAGGATACTTACCACTCACAACTTTATGCCTTTTCAAGATCTTTACCTCTTTAATTGAATGGCATAGTGAGCAACAGGGTCAGAAACTTACCCCTGAAGAAACAAACAAAAAAAACAAAACTTCTATAAGCCTGACAGCAGAGGACCCGACATGCCTTGCTCTCCATTCCGAATTGGGAGGCCAAAGAAGTTCTGGTGAGTTTTTGCATGCAGTCCTGTCATGTAAATGTTGCACATTTGAATTTAAAAGGAAAGGAATTACTTCCTCAAATACACCCATTTTTTAGAGCATATCTATGTGAATTTTGCTTTTAGAGCAGGTATCATCATTGCTAAAGCTTCCTTGTTTAATATTACTGTAGCAGTTGCAACTTTAGCAATTTTTTATTAATTTTTGTAGTTGTAGTTGTATCCTGCGTTTCATCCTGATTTGGACTGCAATGTGTCTGGCACTACCTTAAAAGGCAGTAATACACCCTGGACACACCCCTGCTCACACATTCAGTGACTCACACTACTCACAACTAGTAGCCTATTCACCTTTTGCATGTGTTTGGGTGGTTGGGAAGGAACAGAGTACTTAAAGAGCATGCCAATTTCCTCATGGTTGGCAAGCAGATGCTAGGATAGAGCTTTGGTCTCCAGGATCCAGTCACACACTTTGCCAGCGGTGTCGCCCTGCATATGAACTTTACTATGCTGTTTCAAAAGCTTGTGAAGCTGTTGGCATTACCTGGATTCCTGTATTTATTCCTTATAAAGTAGATAAAATATTGGTAAAGTGATACTAATAGACTATTACCTTTTCCACAAACTTATCACAAACGTAATCCATTGTAGTTTTTATAACTTTATTAAAACTTTGATGTCTTATTCACAGCCTAGGTTGGAAAATAGAATCGTATTTGGAACTTCCTTTTGCAGTGATAATGGGTCTGTCTGAAAACTTAGCTGCCTACCTAGACAGCTGCCTAAGTAGAGAGGATTTGGGGTTGTAATAAGACATCGACTTATAAGGCAGGTTATCTGGACACACTACTTAGACAGCGATTAAGGCGATTATGTCACCTCAGTTTTGCTTGCTAACACAGTTAGCCTCAGGCCATTTAAACCAATGGTGGCATAACCTGCTCGCATCCCTTCGTGTACCATATAACGGTTAAACTGTCATTGACAAGCCTGAATTTGCTAATTAATTACATTTGTACACCTGTATACAAATATAAATCAATGAGAATTATTTACATTTGAAAAGAACTCTGTTTGTTGCTCTGCGTTCATCCGCCATATTTGTCATTTTTGTAAGAAAAGTTGTGCCGCACTGAATGCTGGGATTGCCTGTACCGTTGAGGAAGCATCGGATGCTCCCTCGTTATTCAGTCAGTTTCCAGCTTTGAAATAAGGCACCTCAGGCAGCATTTTAGAGTATCTGAGAATTCAGACTGCCTTCTTCTCAGGAGTGTGCATAGGATTGTAGAGAGCTCACTAGGTTTTCAGACAGACCCAATGTTACATATACTGTCTGATTCATCTGTACAATGTGGAATTCTACACCACTGTTCTTAGACCAGATGCCTTGATTGGGTTCTAGCTCTCTTTAGGTTGCACCTTTGTATCTCATTTGGATTTGACATGTCCATTTCAAAACATAGTTTTTCTGGCATTTGTTTCATTGTTTAAATTATATAATTCTTTAGGTATTAAACTGTTACCCTGAATTCTTCTTTAGAATTTCTTAATGTGATGGCTTAATTGGCGCAGCAGTCTAATGCTAGCTTACAACCTTAAAGCCTCAAACCAGCTTAAAAAACTGGGACAGTGGTAGCCTAGTGAATAGAACTTTGGGCTGTCAACTGAAAGGTTAAGAGTTCTGGTCCCAGCTCTGCCATGCAGCCACTGTCGTTAGCAAAGCCCCTGTACGATGGCTGACCCTGTGCTCTGACCACAGCTTCCAAACCAGCTGGAATATGCAAAGAAAGAATTTCATTGTACTGCACACCTGTATATATAGGACAGGTGGTCAATGAGCACAGCTGGCCTTGTCTGAGGGAGGAAAGGCTTGTGCAGTACATCTAAGAATAATAATCTATGTATATATATATATATTTATATGTAGACACCAAACCAGCTGATAGCACCACTTAGATTCGAACGCTGTATACATACATGGGGGTCTACACAGACTTGATTGGGTATGGGTGTGTGGGGTGTTCTTGTTCTTGCTTGTGGACCCTGACTAGGATAAATTAGTGGTAAAAAAAAAGAAAATGAGAAGTTTCATGTTGTAAAATACTTTCCATCCGCTGTAAAATAACTTGCTTTGGGAAAAGCAGCATAACTTTAGCTTAATAATGGGGTTATAAACAGTCTAATTAATCTATGTTTGTATCCCAGGTGGTCAGGATACAGGCAAGGCAGGACAAGGCAACAGCTCTCATTGAGGAAACCAGGGCTGTGCACTAATCACCCATTGGCTTGATTTTAAACACTGTTGTGACACCAGAACAATATTCGTTTCAGCCAAAAACCAAATTTAGCACTTGCCAAATTGTTTCTCTTTGTTAAGTTTAAGCCCAGAACAGCGTGGAAGAAAAAATAGGGGAAGTAATTACACTTTACAAAGACAGGATCAGACAGGCTAATAAATGCAATTGTTCCCAGCGAAAGAACAAATGCACATTTGTTTTGCGTGGTAGCGGCCTAATAAATTGCTCTTGGAAAGTAGATTTAACATTTAACTTCTGTATAATGATTTTTGTAGGAAATATTTTGTAATTAATAGTAATTCATTTACATTTGTTTATAAATCTTGTAAATGTTTTATTAAATTTGGAATGCTTAACATTAAGACATGGGGTGAAATTATGAAGTTTGCGAAATGATCATAAACACCTGTCTTTGAATGTTCCACATATCATTTCATAATCTCTTGATGCTCAATAATCCAGGTACACAAGTCCACAAAGTTGAATCAGTTCATCTCCACACCAAACTTTGTGTCCCGATGAACTGATTCAACTTGGTGGATCATTTCATAATAAATACACATTAAAGGAAAATTAACCAAAAGCTCAGTGGTCTATGAGCACCAGTGTCTGTCTGCTGCCCAGACAAAAATGTGTGGCACGGTATAAATTACAATATATCCAGCACAGAGATTCTATACACCCAGGTTCGAGTCTCGGCTCTTGGCTGGGCGCCATCTAGTGGCAGCACTTTATGGGAAAAGACCGGACTAAGTGGGTGGGCTCTTCAAACGCTGTCCAAGGACCCTGGTTAGCACGCAGAGGCGCCTGTACAGAAGTAGATAAGCCTCATATGTGAATCCACTTAAGCACCACGAAAACAAAGGGGTTGAGGGATTGCGCATGTGTCGAAAGAGCAGATATACCCTCCTCAAATACAATCGGGATCCCCAGCAGCGGAAGACTGATTGGCTACCCTAATTATGTTAAAATAATTATTTTATGACAGGGTTGTAAACTTGCCCCTGTCCCAAATTTTTTGAAACATGTTGCAGCCGTCACAGTTAGAAAAGCCATCTTTGTAATTACAGAATACAAAAAAATAGAATTTGCTGTCAGTTTTTATTTATAATTTTCAATGGTTTTAATATTTTTGAAATTGGGGTTCATTATTTTTGCGTCTGACAGTTTAGAATGTGTATAAAAATAATTATAATAATAATAATTCTAGTCGTAGCACAGACTAATACCTGCTGTACCCTTATCTTCTTTAAACACAATTAGCACTGTTCAGAAAATATCATGCAGGCTTAATAAAATACTGCTTGTGCCAAATTAATTAATTTGCGGTTACATCACTCCTGATTTTTACATCCCTGGATACAATCAACATGTATTTTGCCAATCAGAGCCTAAACAAGGACAAACACCTGAAATGTAGAACCTTAGATAAAACAAATGCTACCTTATATCATTGTTGTTGTTGTATATCACGCACACTGTAGCTTTTCAATTGTTTAAACCAACCAGTTACTTAGAAAAAGCAGCTGTGACATCTAGAAATGATATTTGAAAGCTGTAAAGTGTCTCTCTTGTTGCATTATTGCTTTACCCAGCATCAAAGAGGCGTTTTGTTGCTTTGATACGGTTTGAATGCTAGCGAATATCCTTAACTAGGACGGCTCTGAGTGATATCGGTAATTCATTACCACTTTAAATAGAAACTGGCTTGTCATGACGTTCAGGTGATACCTTGAGGTAAATAGTCAAATGCAATTTTCACTGTATTAGTAACACCACACTAATACTGGGTCAAATACTGGACAGTGGAAGCCTAGTGGGTAGAGCTTTGGGCTATCAACTGAAAAGCCCTGCCATGCAGCCACTGTTGGGCCCTTGAGCAAGGCCCTTTACCCTCTCTGCTCCAGGGGCTCCGTACGATGGCTGATCCTACACTCTGACCCTAGCTTCCAAACAAGCTGGTATACGCAAAGAAAGAATTTCGTTGTACTGTACGTCTATATACGTATATGACAAAGGCATTCTATAATTCTGTTCTATAATTCTATAAAAGCTTCTTCTTTGTGGCATTGTTTTTGGTTGTTGTGCATCCCAAGTGTGTTCTACTGGATTCAGATCTGGCGACTGGGGAGGCCATTCAAGTACACAGTGCACATTGTCATGTCCATGTAACCATTGACATTGTGCATTATCATAGTAAAAGTAGACATAAGATGTATAAGTAGTGGCCATAAAGCGATCCATTGTTTTGTTTTAAATAACCAGTATGTAAAAAATGAAAGTGCTTTTTATAATTTTGCAAAATCTTTTTGCACGAGTTTTGGCCCGGTTTGCTCTTCCATTGCTTGTAAATCTATGGATCAAATAAATTACATAGCACTCTGAAATGACCTTCAGAAAATGTCTCTTTCTAATAAAACTGGCCTTTCCATGGATCCTTTCATGTGGATTTCTAGGGTAAAAGCTTCGGATTTCTTAGAAACCTTTTAAATTGAATGTACCTTTAAGTATTACTGCTGGAGTACCTTCCATTTCCTGTGGACATAATTTATATTTTTTGTAGCAAGGGCAACAAACAGCTATAAATAAAAAATACTGCACTAATGGCAACTTCACTGTCGGGCCTGTGCCAATTATCTAAAATGCCTAATTACAATTAAAGCTAAATGTTGTTGTTTAAATGGCAGCACATGTATCAGAGGGCCCCCATAATACTCCGCGGCTCCAATTGATCACAAAGTAGCAAGGGAATTGCATTGGGAAATTGTAAATGACTGGATTCAGTGAAAAAATGGGGGGAAATATTGTACAAATTTTGTAAAATGCAACATAAAAAGAGGAAAGTGTGGTTTGTTAATCATTTCAAACCTTTTTTGAACTGACAAAAGTACAAAAATGAATGTTTTAATAAGGTAGGAGACCAAACTCAATAGAAATTACATCATTTTAAAATATTCCACAACAATCCTGAGAACTGGTAACAAATGAGCCTATCAAGATCTGTCTGTCTGTCTGTCTGTCTGTCTGTCTGTCTATCTATCTATCTATCTATCTATCTATCTATCTATCTATCTATCTATCTATCTATCTATCTATCTATCTATCTATCTATCTATCTATCTATCTATCTATCTATCTATCTATCTATCTATCTATCTATACATTAGGGTTGGCCGATATTGCAGATTTTCATACCGTCATACCGTCTTCAGGAAATACGGTATACGGTATTACCGTTTGGGGGGGCGTGTGTCGCGGACAAACTTTACAGTGTACACACTTGAGTGTAATTACAATATTTCAATGATTTATTATAAAAAGATTTAACAATCTGAACGTCAAACATTGCTTATCTTGTCTGATCTATAATAAATACGCATAAGTATAAATGCATGTGTATCAATTACACTTTAACACAAACATTAACACATAACATTTTGGCATTGTAATCTCTTACTGCCCACACAAAACAGAATAATAGCAGCTAAACACTTCAATATATTTCAAAAGTTAACTGCTTACTTTATAGTTACAGATATTTCTTAAAAGTGTATGAACGTGTACGATTAGTTATGCCTGTAATCCAGAATTAAGTTCTATACCGTAACAAAAAATATGAATGTAAATGTTCATGTTGCAATGACGGTGATGTAAAATAATGTTAAAATAATTCAAAGTCCAAACATTTGAGTGGTTAACGAGAACGCTACTTTAAATGTCACACAAGCTCAGTGCAAAACACGAGCACGGAAACGGTACAAATCCGATATCTTCCCTACACACTCGCTCCCTACGCCCTATAGTGCACATAATATTCTTAAAGGGCCAGACAATATATTTTATAATTCACATTACACGACAGGTGAGACATTCTTTTTTCTTAATATAGCGCTTTTATTTAGGAAAAAATAGTTCTTACATAGGCAGGAAAATCTATGGCAGACAAGAATCAGAACAGCGGATTGGGCGTAATGTTATTATTACTGTTTGCTCCTTTTTCTCAACACTTGTGCTCGATTTACACTGAAGATATATTTAGTAAATAAGTACATGTCCGCGCATGCACGCGCTTGTGTTCATTTCCGGTTGAACTGATAAAAAATGTTGATTTTGAAAAATTAAAAGACGAGCCGTTATTCAGTTTCTGCTTGTTAGCTCACAGCTAACGCTAGCCAGTGTGGCTCTTCACTCGTCTCTCTGTGTTATCAGCTTACACACCTTACAGCCAATCAGCGAGCTCCAACCGCCTACCCCTCCCACCCCTCCCTCACTGTGGATGCGCGCATCTCCTAAAGTCTCCGTTTTCAAGGTAAACCTGAAGCAGAAATTTAGTGCTTCACAATTAAAAAATACCGTCACCATTTTTGAATACCGTCACCATTTTTGAATACCGCGGTATACGGTAATATCGTCATACCGCCCAACCCTAATATACATACACACCAATTAGGCATAACATTATGACCACCTTCCTAATATTGTGTTGGTCCCCCTTTTGTTGCCAAAACAGCCCTGACCCGTTGAGGCATTGACTCCACTATGGCACCGAGATGTTAGCAGCAGATCTTTTAACTCCTGTAAGTTGCGAGGTAGGGCCTTCATGACTTGTCTGAGCTGTTGTTACTTTTAAATTGTTTCATTGTAAGAGCTTTATTAATCAAGGAATTGTCTTGTTGGTTATTGTTATTCTTTGAGGCACACTGACAGTCCCATGTATTTTTGTGCAATTTTTGTCTATGGAAGGGGTTTTTAACCTGGAGACAGCACATGACACATGGAGTGTGTGCAGACCACTGATCTGTGAAGACTGAAAGGATGTTTACTTGACTTCATGCATCTAATAACAGTAAATATGGCTTAAATACCAAAATCCATCAGTTTTAACTGGTGTTAGTTTTAAGTTATGGTTAACCATACAGTATATTAGCAACGTTTAAAAAAGCATTTACTGGGCTATGAATAAATGCTGGATTCGTAGTAAGTCTTAGCAAATGCATGAAACCAGTCATAGCAGAAGACGTTAATGTAAAGTGATTTTGCTCTAGAAGCTTTACATCATGCATATTTTCTACACTAGGAAGGGTTTAACTGAGGGAGACGAGAACTGTCATATCCAATCAGCCCAGGCTGTCGCCTACATGCCACTATCTGACTAAATATAGCGATAAACTGGCAGGCTAGTGTCAAAGTCTATGACCTCATCCAAATATGAACCCGTCTATATCATTATTAGACAGAGAAGCAGCATATACAGAAAAATATTATACAGAAACAACACGTCAAGCAAAGTGAAAAATAATACATTAACATGATGTTTTATTTCTCAGAGCCCTAGTTTTAAAGATTTTTATATTACTTTTACATCCAGGCCTTTAATTTGACCACATTGAAGCATCACAGAAATATAACATCAGACATGTAACAGGTATATAGGATCAGACATATAACAGACATGTAACAGGTATATAAGATCAGACATATAACAGACATGTAACAGGTATATAAGATCAGACTCAGACATATAATAGACATATAACAGACATGTAACAGGTATATAAGGTCAGACATATAACAGACATGTAACAGGTATATAAGATCAGACATATAACAGACATGTAACAGGTATATAAGATCAGACATATAACAGACATGTAACAGGTATATAAGATCAGACATATAACAGACATATAACAGACATACAACAGGTATATAAGATCAGACATATAACAGACATACAACAGGTATATAACATCAGACTTATAACAGGTATATAACATCAGACATATAGCAGACATACAACAGGTGTATAACATCAGAAATATAACATCAGACATACAACAGGTATATAACATCAGAAATATAACATCAGACATACAACAGGTATATAACATCAGAAATATAACATCAGACATATAACAGGTATATAAGATCAGACGTAACAGACAATATAACAGACATACAACAGGTATATTTAACATCGGAAATATAACATCAGACATACAACAGGTATATAACATCAGAAATATAACATCAGACATATAACAGGTATATAAGATCAGACATATAACATACATACAACAGGTATATAACATCAGACATATAACAGTTATGTAAGATCAGACATATAACACATACAACAGGTATATAATATCAGACATATAACAGGATTATAACAGACATAACTTCAGAAATATAACATCAGACATAAACCATCAGACATATAACAGGTATATAACATCAGAAATATAACATCAGAAATCTAACAGATATATAAGATCAGACATACAACAGGTATATAACATCAGACATATAACAGGTATATAACATCAGACATATAACAGACATAACTTCAGAAATATAACATCAGACATATAACAGGTATATAACATCAAACATATAACAGACTTATAACATCAGATATATAACATCAAACATAACAGACATAACATCAGACACAAATTACGTTTTTTGAAGGACGTCCTCAGCCACTCATAAGGTCGAAGGAAGTCAAAATTCAGATGCCAATAATGTGTAACATTTCTTGCGAGTAAGAATGATCTAGTAAAAATGAACAGCGTCCATTGTAGGACATAAGCTTCACCCTGAAGAGTAGAATTTAAAGAAATCTCTGTACAGGATGTTAAAGTGAGTAATGATGTGATGGAGATGGTGTGATGTTACCCATGAGAAAGGATGTAAAAATATACACCAGTGCATCCAAAGGAGAAAGATTTCACCAAAATGAAACAAAGCTTCAATAAATCTTCCCTTTAAACATCAGCTCAGAGGAAATGTTACATTTATTTGATCTCTTCTTTTCCACGGGGATGATAGAGTGCTTTCATGTCAACAGGGATTAAGCTACCTGTGTAAACCAGATGTGCACAGCAGCCTGCCTATGATTGTTGTCTCTACAGAGAACTACAGAGGACTGGACTGCTCAATAAATCATCACACTCTTACTGCACGTACACAATCCTTGCAGTGATGATGTAAAGACATTTGCATGGTAATGATTTTCCGTAACAAACATTGCACAGTTGGAAGTGGGTCATCACCAAGAGGGGGGATCTGCAGAGAAGCACGTGTGTGGCAAGCCAGATGTGTTTCTTATGCAGAAAAACCTGTATTTGGTACTGCGTAGTGAAAGTTAATGGCAGCACTTGTGCTTAAGATGGGCAGTGATCTCATAGGAGGTTAAAATGAGTTTTGAAATAATATCTCTTACAAGGTGCTGCATTTGCATGTGTAATGTTATGTTAACAGTTAGTAATTGTCAAGACAGCTTTCATATGTGTGATGTCATTATAGCCAATTAGCTGCCATGAAATAAGATATAATGAAGGCTGACAATTACTGATACTGGTAACATAAATTAAAAAAAATACTTCAACTGTTGTGACCATTGATGTCATCATATATCATCAGACATATAACAGGTATATAAGATCAGACATGTAACAGACATATAACATCAGACTTACAACATCGGACATATAACAGACATATAACTTCAGACATATAACAGATATAACATCAGACATGTAACAGCCATATAACATCAGACAAACATCACATATATAACATCAGACATATAACAGACATATAACAGGCATATAACATATAACAATATAATTTCAGACAAAACATCACACATATACCATCAGACATGTAACAAACATATAACATCAGACATATAACCTCGAACATAAAACAGACTTATAACTTTAGATATATAACATCAGACATAACATCAGACATATAATAGACATATAATAGACATATAACAGACATATAACATCAGACATGTAACAGACATAACACATGTAACATCAGTTATATAAGACATATAACATCAGACATAGAGGTTTATGACATGTTGTATTAATTAAATATATACAATTCTATATGCTTCCAACTTTGCTTTTCAACAGTTTAAAAAATTCCACTTCCAGTTCCTGCATTATTGTGAACAAAACAAGGTCCATAAAGGCATGGTTTGATGAGGAGTGGTGTGGAGGAACTCCAGTTGCCTGCACAGAGCTCTAAAATTGATATTCTGACTAAAACAGCTAGGCCTTATGTACCAACATTTTAAAAAAATAGGCAAACATTTCCATAGGATCCAAAATATCCCAAACTACAAAATCCTATAAAACACCTTTTTTTTGTAAGATACATTTAGTTGCCAGGGAAGGCAACTCCAGTTAAGAGATTTGGAATGGTATGTCCAACAGTTTTATAGTCAGGTGTCTACATACTATTGACCTAGATTTTTTAATTTGTTTAAATGTTGATAAAGATAGGTAATCTTTAGATTTGGACCATTAGCACAAAAATGTTATTTACATAAAAATGTACAAATAGATCTTTTTTTGCTGCTCAGGCGTTTTGTTATTTTTCTGTGTACTAGCCTGGTTGAAAAAAGATCAATGTAGTTTTAAGTGATAAATAGGAAAGCATAGTGCAGACCGTCCTCAAGTGCTCCCGCCGGATATCAGAGTGCTTTAAATAATGCCCTTTGGGTCTAATGTACAACATCCATTATTTTTCCCTGCAGCGCCCCTGTGCCATTCAGTCAATAAAAAATAAGAAAGAAAAAAAAATGTGTATGTTTGGGATCATGCCCTAATGCATGTATTGTGTTCTGGTATAAGGCGTTTAGCCACATTTAATACTACCAGCTGTATAATATTAATTATATAAAACAAATATATAGTTTAAATTTGTATTAACACTTTTTCTCTGGTCATTCTAGTTCCCCAAAATGTATTCCATTACTTCTGCCCTGACTAAGGAAAGACACAGACTATCATGTCCACTGAATAAATAATACAGACAATGATCGACTCATCCGAAAAGTGGGAATACCGGATGGGATTCCTCATAACTGCTGCAGTTAGGACCTCTGCTGGCTGGTCGATGACGGCTACACAGAGATGGGTGCATGACTCTCTGTGTGCAATACAGATCTCCATGTAAGCTGGAAAAGCTGCAGCACATGTTAATCCCAGCCCTGTTCAGTCAGGAGTAAAGGTCAGCAGCAGTAGAGGTAGTGAAACGCGAGTGAGTAAATGGATATGGAAACTAGACTGGGAGGAAAATTGGGAAAATGTGAAAAAAAGATATTACAATAAAAGTCCAGCAGTTGTAGATGCTGAAGAAAAGAGTTAAGAGTGAAGCCCATGTAATTTTTATGACTTTGCTAGAGACAGTTTCTGTCCATCTGTGATGTTCTCTCTCTTTATTCTTTGGTGGGTCATGTGGGCACTCTCTTTGATAGAGTGGGCAGCCAGAAAGATTCCGCCAGGCAGTAAGTGTTGGTTCGGGCTGGTTGTCACTGAAGGGCTCTCTGCAGGATATCTGCTTTTTCTCTGCTGATTACGCCATCTGAATATAAAACTGCTTTTTTTTTCTTGGGAAAATGAAGAGGCTTTGTGGCTTTCTTGTGCATCTTTTATGCTTTTGTCACACTATTATTAGAACGTTAATTCTTGTTGTTCAGAAGCAATGCCTGACACATGATATTCCTCCCAATTTAGCTCTTACTAATTCCCAGTCTTTAGCTGCTTCTTGTCTATCCTATGACAGTTACAATAAGCCTCCTGTCTTCTAGAAAATCTCTTTAAAATATTTCGGATTGTGTCCTTGGATATTTGTGCTCATTAAGTCAAACTAGCATTAGGAATGTTAGGTATTGATGTTGGAAGAATCAATCGGATTAAAGTCAGTGCTCTGTCCAGGCCACTTGAGTTCCTCCTCTGAAACTTGTCAAACCATGTCTTCACAGACCTTGCTTTGTGTACAAGGACACAGTCATGCTTAAACAGACAAGGCCCTTCTTTAAACTGGTGCCACAGTGTTGGAAAGTCTTTTCTCCAGGTGGAGGTAGATATATAAAATCACGGTTTCCTTCTCACAGCGTTGCCGACTTCTCTCTTCGCAATCTGCTATTTCTCTTTCAGATGCCAGGCTTCATTCAGTCTGGTTTTCTTCTGGCTTGCTTTATCTTCTTTCCAGGCAACTCACCCGGTACTGCACGGTTGGTTTTGTGATTGGTGTGATTGTGTTTATTTACCATTTGGATGTTTGTGTGTGCTTTTGGTTACCTTAGTCCATTTGTGTTTTGTTGTCCTCTAAAAGAGGCATAATCTCCTATCTCTGCCCTCTGATTCATATTATTGAGCGATTCTCTTCAGTATAAAGAGCAAACGATCCTTTCTCCTTGTCCTTGTCTTTGTTAATGCCACAATAATTTCTCAGCAGATTTTGTCATATAAATTGAATATATTTAAATATTTTTTAAACTCTAAAATTAATACAGAGGCATGTATATTTCTGTCTTTGTGTTTACTTGATAACTGTACTTTTTGGTTCAGGTTTTTAACAGGAAAACATGTTGTTTTGGCAATGTGTAACTAGCCCATGTTTATTAATGTGGTAACATCCAGCCCTATCTGAAAAAGTTCTTGTTCTGGATACTAAATCAAAATCAGATATGGTTTACAGGTTCTTAGAATATGATGGTGAGTTCCCAAACAAACAATTTTTAAAAAATAATGTTTTCTAATTTCTATGTATTTGTGTAAGCTGGCAAAGTTTGTCATATTTGCAGATGTTCACACAGCTGGCTTACAGGAGATGAGGTCAGCTAGATCAGTTTTTTCTGCTATCCAGTTGTCTTGCAACTCAGTTTGGGAAAATAGATAAACTGAACATTATATAAAAAAGCAAATGGGAATGGAAGGAGTAATGGATAAAGTTTGATAGATTTACTGAGCTCTTTGATGACTATTAGGGCTGTTTATTTAAGAACACAAGCAGACAGCGCTACTCAGATTATGCAAGCAGATTAATTAAGCAATCAAAAAAATAAAGTGTAACCTGTGAACTATGATAAGAATAGTTCAGAACGTTTTCACATTGTGGACGCTACTGTGCTTAATATTCACCTGATTGTTGTTCTGAGCAAGACAGATGCTTTATTACGTCTGAGTGCTGAATAAGGTAGTGCTGTGGAGACCACCAGAAGCATGAAATAATTAAATATATTATAGATAAATATAGCCCTTTTTACAGTGTAGGTTTTATAAGATTTAGATCAAACAGCAACAAGTCCTAAAACATGGGTTTGATCAATACTTTGGGCCCCTGTGTGTGAAGAGATTTGAACATGTGTCTATAAGGGTTTCCTTCATGTAGTCTAATTTTCTTCCACACCCCCTCCCTTCCCAAAACATGCACGTGGTAAATTGGCTATTTTAAATCGCCCCTAAAGGTGAGTAAGTCATTTAACCCTGACCTTATAAATCATTTCTATCTGACGTTTAATGTGAAAATTTACTGAGGCCTTTGACCCACGTCAGTATGGTTTTATATTCCCTGCCACACGACTTGCTGATAAGATAATTACATTCCCATTTATAGCATTTTGCAGATGCTCTTATCCAGAAGTGCTTTCTTACTAAACATTTTCTTACATTTGTACAAGTAGACAACAGTTTAAAAAACAGATAGTTAGAGCAAAAAGATAGTTAATTGTGTGTGGAATTTTTTTTTTACTTCTGGCTAGCGCCCGCTATGCATCTCGGCATCTGATCTCCTTACCTGTTTCAGTAGTTTCTATAAATTATTATTATTATTTTTTTATTTTACCCCTTTTTCTCCCACTTTAGCGCATCCAATTTCTACCCGTCAATCATCCTCTCACTAATGTCGGTCCCTGCTCATGATTGGGGAGGACGAGGCTGCTCCACGCCCCCTTCGAAACGTGCACAGCAATCGAACATCTTATCACCTACACTTGATGAAGGCAGCGCTGTGCACGGAGGGCCACACCCCCTACCGCACTCCTTCCCCATCTCCGTGCAGGCGCCACCAACCAGCCAGCAAAGGTCGTAATCGCACTAGTCTGAGAGAGAGTCCCCATCCGGCTTTAGTCCCGCCCCTTATCTGAACAACAGGCCAATCGTTGTTCATGTAGCTACTCAGCCTCAGCCGGCAAGGCAGAGCCAAGATTCGATATGATGTACTAGAGATCTCAGCTCTGGTGAACAGCGTGTGTTTTACTGCTGTGCCACCTGAGCGGCCGTTTCTATTAATTTTGTACACAGTGTTATTTATATTTAGTGTTATTTAATAGTGTTTGTTGCTTTATATAGTATTTAGTTGTTTGTTTAATTGTTGTTTTTATTCACTTAGCGACATTAGCCATGCGACTTAGCTACAGGAAAAATGAAAAAAGTGAAGTTTAAGAAGATTTAAATTTTAATAATAATAACTCTGAAGCTACACGGCAAACATTGTTTATTATTAATGACTCTGTTTATAACTAATGTGCTTGTGGTAGCTAATAAAGTGGTAGTTATGTATTTTCCAAGTGCACTGTATTAGATTTAGTAGCCAGATCTGAATATGAAAGATATATTTTTTCTCCCCGACTTTACACCGTTTACCCTTCTGTGTGTGCTTTTCTCTCTGTCATCACCAAATCTCTCTAAGGCGTACAGCATATATCAGAACAGGATTTTGTTGAAATTGTGGACATGATAGATCAGACACTCTTTCATTCCTTCTGGCTGGTGAGAAAGATGGCACTCAGAATGAAATGACACATTTTCTTCTCTGTGGCTTTAATAGCTGACTGTACTCAGCTGAAGTGGTCAGAATCACTACTTTATGATGCAGGTTTAAAGAATTAGCTTCTTTGTTAGTGAGGATGGCATTACTGAGAGTTTTTATTCCCTGAAAATAAGGACATTCAAGTCTCAGAAAATGACTTGCTGTTTTTATAGTTGTGGAATGATAGTAGAAGATAAGATTTTAAAAGTCTAATTGGTTACAATAAAAAAAAAATCAAACTGATAAATACAAATCCCTGATACATAACAACCCAATGTGTGTATTTATTTTTTCTAACCTTCTGACCAGAGCAATGACATTACAGAACAGTATCACACACTGTAGTTAAGAACAGTGTATTATAATACCTGAAAAGTAAAATGCAATAAAAATAAGTATCCGTGATTTGATAGTTTTTTGTAACTTTTATTAAAATGCCAAAAGTACAAAAAAAATATGTTTAATGTTTATACTGAGCAACTAATTGTATTCTGTATATTCAAGCCTATAACATACTTAAAATAGTTGGGACACAGGCATGTTTACCACTATGTTTTATCATTTTTTCTGTTAATTATTTCTTTTAATTGTTTGAAAACTAAGGATACTAATTATTGCAGTTTTTTAATTAATAATTTTTGCTTAATACAAAAATGCTCTGATTCTCCTGTCTAATTCAAGCTGTGTCATACATTTTCAAAAGTAGACAGATCTGGACTGGAGGCAGGCAAGTCAAGCACATGCACTCATGTGCACTGGCATTGTCTTGTTATACCAATAACCATGTATTTTCCAGGCAGCATATGTCTCCCTAAAATCTGGTACAGTCTTGATTTGCTTGTAGCAGACTAGCCCCTGATAATGCAATCCATGTTGTGATGTTGTCAGTCCAGCATATTCTTGGACGTCCTTGTCCTTCCACAAGTCCTGTTCTAACACTGCTTTCAGTGTTGTCATGTGGGTGCAGTATCACATGCCCAAAGTAACATTGCGGGACTTCTGGTATCTGGTTCTGGTAACTTACAAAGAGGTCATCATCTTCCTCTATTAGATTTCGTCCTGGCTTTTCATCCATATGTGGCTATTGGCCAGACCTGGGCTTTCATCAGTCATAGCTTGGTGAGGACTAATTCATTAGTTTTTTAATATCATTGTTAATTTGACCATAACTACCATGTCCAAACTGGTAATAAAGTGTTACAACACAAAATGCATGTCTAACTCTTGTCCACTGTTGAAAACATCCACAATGGATGTGCAGGTATAAGAACAGGACAGTAGACTAGACTGGAATGGAAGAAGGTAGACTGGTTGTGCAAATCCTGTTTTGAAAGTCAAAGTTTACATACATTTGTAAGAGACAAGTGCAGTGTGTCGAACAGTCTTAAAAAATAGCTTTTTCCATGAGTTTATTTTATAATTATTATTATTAAAAATTAATAAAATAAAACTTGCTGGGTTAAAATACACAGTACATGCACTCCACAGAAAAAAAACGGATCTTGAGTTCTTTATGTGCCATAGATGAAAAGTATCATCATCTGGACTGTTATCAGATAAATCTTCAAAAGCCAACATCTGTCATGGTATGGGGGTGCATCAGTGCTTACAGCATGGGGGACTTGAAAAGGCAACACTAACACCATGGAGACAGATATTAAGATTTTAGAGAGACATATGCTGCCATCGAGGTGACGTCTTTTCCCAGGAAGTCTGTGGTTACTTCTACGAGGTGATGACTAACTGTAAATCTGATTAACTTCTGATTAAATCTGATTGCAACTGAATTTATAGTGACAATAAAAATGCTTGTGGGTCATTATATCTGAATGAGTAAAGTTAATAGAAAATTAGGAATTACCATTACCATAGGAAATTATCACCAGTTTTATTGACACTGAGGGATACAGAATTTACTACATGACGTGTTTTCTATGATATCTCTGATGATATATTTAAATTGCTTGTGCTGAATAGTTTGTGTTTTGCCTAAAAAAGGGCAGCATGGGTTACACTGACTTTTTCCACTTGTAGAGCTTGGACCAGGGCAGGGCATGATTTGCAAACCAAAGCTCTTTGTGTAGGTTATTGACCCTAGTCTAGATTTGTTTCTATGCTGGGTTGGGCGTATCTAAACTTACAGTAGGGAAGCACCCTGCTTGGGTTGAGTTCAAATTACATGAATATTGTATCTATTACAAAAATGGCTGCTTGTGGTTATGACACCTCAATTGGACGCCACCCCTGCACTGACCACAACAAATTAAGTTGACTACTAGATAACTATTGCACTGTTACCATAGTTTCCTATGTATCCTAAGGGCAACACAGATATTCAATTACACCTGAAATACAGGTATAGCCGTACGGTTGTCTGAATGTTGACGATAGGAAGATTTTAAATGAGAAAATTAGAAGACAGATTTATATTGCCTTTAAGCAGGAAGTTTAATATTTATTCTTTGGGTTACCTAAGCAACAGTGCCTGATAGGGAGCTGCGTTTAATTGTGGCAGCACATAATGAATGCAAAATAAAGCTCTATCATCAGCTAAGGGCATTGTTCTGTCTTAGTGGCATTCTGCGAGCAGGAAAGACAGGCTGTCGGAGAGATAGACCGAAACAAGATGGGAACAGAGGGAGGGAGATGGGGGCTGGAGGAGGGGCTGGAAGTGGAAGGTTTTGAGACGAGGGAGGAGGGTACGTAGTGAAAAGAGGATGAGCGTGAAGCAGCTAGCAGGTGTGCTGAGTTGAAAGCAGTACCACTGATAGCGCTGCCACAGCCGAGGAAACACTGCTGCTGCGTCTGTGCGGTGAGTAACTTTACCCCCTCTGCTTTAACATGTTTCAACATCTGGATTAATTGCGATGAAGCTAAGCTTGCTTGTGTATGCAGTGTGTGGTGAGTATTCGAAATGTCTGGGGTCACCGAGTAAAGACAAAATGGGCTGCAGCATTTGGGTGAACCAGGTTGTAGGAACGGAACGTCAGTCGTATATCAGGTTCATTATGTGTTGCTGACAGCTGTCGTGGGGTTTTATGCAACACACACACACACTTAAATGAGACTGTCAACTATTTGGAGCAGGATTTGTAACAAGATATCACTCGCACTTCTAACCCTATGTTGTGCTTACTGACCTTGTACAGTACAGTGCACAGTTTAATTTAATTCAGGGTCCACTGACACCGTTTACACAGAGAGATCCCTATATAGAACAGAGTTGGTTGATTTTCCATAGCAGCAGTACTGCTCGTCTCCAGTGGGACAGACCAAGAGTGATCTAAGAAATAACAAGGTTCTGTTTATGCCTCATTGAATGTAATTTAGTGGGTAGTAGCTGTGTGTTTCTGTCTGGCTTAGGATTAGAGTTACATTTATTAGTAGGGTAAATTTCATTTCCAAAAAAGTTGGGGCATTTTGTAAAAAAAAAGCAATGGCAATTTTCTTAACTCTCTTGAACCTTTATTTAACTAAGAAAATATAAAGAAATGACTTTGGCTAACAAACATGTAGACATGTTTTGAATTTAATGCCTGCAACACAGTAAAAAAAAAAGAACCAAATATTACCAAAAATTAAAGTTACACTATTTTGAAACATTCATCAGTAAGCAGGTGAATTGGTAACAGGTCAGGGAATCTTGACTGGGTATAAAAAGAGGATCCACCAAAGGCTCAGGCTGCGTCCGATATCGCATATTTCCATACTGAGCAGTACGAGAAAGCAGTACTGAGACCGGCTAGCTTGCCTGAATACGTAGTATTCATTAAACAGTACGCAAAAAATACCCGGATGACCTACTGCCTGGCCAGCCATTTTTGAGTATGCAAAGGATGCACACTTGCTGTCCGATAATCTATCCCATAATTCAACTGGAACTGCAAAGGTGTTAGTAGCGAAGAAGAAAGATGGTGGAAAGCAGAGTACCACCCTGAGTAACGTTATGAGTAGCTTTGTGGAGAACAACAGAATAAATTTTGTCTGATTTTAAAGTTGTTATAACTGTAGGTTTGAAAGGTCATGCATCACGTGGTGTTGGTAAGATGGCGGGCGTAGTATGTCTGAGGTTGCGTGCATACTGCACATTTGGGTACTGAAAGAGCTTACTGCTTTAACAGCCGAGCGGTGCATACTGCCTCCAATTTAGTACGTACTGTTTAAGTATGCGAATTCGGACGCAGCCTCAGGCAAAGATGACTCTTGGCACACCACCTTTTGTCAAGCTTTGTAAGAGAATTGTCTATCAGTTCTAAAGGAACATTTCTCAATACAAGACTGCAAATAATTTAGGTCTTTTACCATCAATCCATAATATTATGAAAAGATTCAGGAAATAGGGCAAAGCCAGAAATCTTTTAACCTCACAATAGCATTGCTTAAGTAACGTCATGTTACTGTGATAAATGTAGCTGTTGTCATTTATCACCATCCATTGCTGCATCAAGAAATACAAACTGAAATTGTATTAATCTGTAAGAAAGCCATTAATTCTATGCAGAAATGTCACAATTTCTCTGGGCCCAAGCTCATCACAGATGGACCAATAGACAGTGGAAAAGAGTGCTATAGTCAAATGTGGACTCAAAACAGATGTTGAGGATAATCATCTAGACTGTTATCAGTAAAAAATTGTGAAAGCCAACATTTGTAATAGTATGAGGGTGCATCAGTGCTCACAGCATGGGTGACTTGCATTAATGTGAGGGCAACAATAACACCCTTAACACATATAATGGGATTTTAGAAAGATATCTCTGGTCAGTGATTGTTTTAGTAAGTCTATGCCAGGCATCATTCTGCACGTGATGCAACAGTGTGGCTTCACAGACATAGAGTGTTGGTGCTTGAATGGCCTGCCTGCAGTCCAGATCTGTCTCCTAATAAAATGTATGGTGCATCATGCAGAGGAGAATCAGAATCCATGGACTGTTAGGCAGCTGAAGTCTTTTATTAAGCAAGAATGTACAAAAATTCTACTTACAAAACTTTCAACTTAGTTCCCTACTGATTAAAAAATGTAATCAATATGATAAGCATGCCATTGTCTCCTGGTCAGTTAAAACATTGTAAATGTTTTCTTTTTACATCTGTCAGTTCACAATCACAGATTTGATAAAAGGATAATTATGAAATATAGTGATAATTAAATGAAAATTAATCATTTGATAATAATAAATGATAATGGTAATTGAAAATCATTTTTTACAAATGGGGTTTGTATTCAAGTCTCCTACTCTTCTGATAATTCATACATTTTCCTGGCTTTTTCAGAAAGTTTACTCTAGGTGGCAAACTCTTCTGATGAAGCATAAATTACCCCTTACTCCTAAATTATCTTTATCTGAGCACGTACGCTGCCAGACAAATGAAAAAGGATTCTAAGTGATCATCATTGCATTGCATTCCAAATGTGACTCCATCCATCTCCTGTTATTCTCATCCTGCTGCAAAGAGCTTTTAATGTCTCATTTGCTCTCAGTCTGTCATCATTAAGCTGACAGTTAAGCTCTGCTTATCAAAAAAAAAAAAAAAAACCTAGTAGTAGTAATGTAACACATGGGCACTTTCTGGGCAAGGTACAGAGCTCATTAACATGCAGTTTATCAGAACAATTACATATAAAATAATCAGCTGGATTTAACAGGCTGGGGCCACTCCAAGGGTCTTTTGGTGTGGTTGCTGGTTTAATATAATACATATGTATATATAAACAAATACCATATCCCAGTTGGGACATTTTGTAAAGTGCAATAAAAACCATAACCATTTATTGCCGGGCCGCACAGAAAGAATAAATAATTAAAGATTGCTACAGGAGCAATTACATTTCCAAAACTCTTCAGGTGTTATTGTCTCCAATCACCACTAGGTGGGAGCAGCGTCTCGTTGCATCGAAAAAAGCTCAGGATTCACACTGATTTTCCATTCTATAGTTATTCTATTTTAAATCCTCCCGCCCCCGCCGGTCCGTGAAATTATATCTTATATGAAACCGGTTTGTGCTGCAAAAAAGGTTGGGGACCGCTGTTTTTGGCTGACCAACTTATTTGTGTTTTTTTTATATAAAAAATTGTTATCATGTCCCAACTTTTTTGAGTAAGTTGCAGGCATTAAATTGTAAACACAATTAAGGTGGTTAGTAAAAATGTTAGAAATTTTTTCTTTGTATTTTGTTATTTCAAGGGAATGAACAGATCACAGACGTTTGTTTAATTGCATTTTACAAAATATTCCAACTTTTTAGGACATTGGGTTTGTATATTGTCTTATTTCTTAATGTTCTACATACATATTCTCATTGTTTATGTTTTATTTTAGTCTCTGTAAAATCTAAAGTTAGATTTCACAAGAAAAAGTTGTCAGTGATTTGTAGTATTAGGTTTTAAGGAGTCAGGCTTAGCAGGTGTTTAAAAGAAGAGCTCATTTTACTTCTACAGAGACAAGTAAGTACATGATGTGTTGTAGACCGTCATGATGGAGAAGGAATTACGTAACGTAGGATGCAAATTTGGTGACTGACAGTAGGTGTTACTATGTTCATTTGTAACCAATTTTATTTAAATGTATTTTCATGCTGTGTCTTGCATTATACACCTTATTCATCTATTTGTCAGGCTACCTGATTTTGTAGCATTTTGGGATTAGTTTAATAGTGGCAACCCAAGCTTGAGAGTATTTGAAATGAGTTATTTTTTTGCTTGAGCATTATTTATTTATTGATGGATTTCCACCACATTGGATTCTCAGGAGAGAGAAAAGATTGGAATTATTTCCAATTATCATCTCATAATCCGATTGATGTACTGTACTGTTGTTATAAAGGTGCTATGACAAAGTGCAAGCAGCAGCAGAATGTTTTAACTTAATTTTCATGTAATGTTTATTTAATAGGACCAGATTATTAGATCTTTAGAAACTGCACTGCCACCTTCTGCCTCACACCTAATATCCAAGCTGGTCCAGGAGATCCGCAGACTCTTGTGACAATTGTGAAGTCGTTGTGTCCTTTTCTGTTCCAGCTTGACTGTTCCCCTGTGCACAAAGGGTCCATAAATCTCCATAAATGTGTTGGTTGTAATACTAGCGATATGTTTCTGTCTGTCTTAAGATTATAGTTCAATTGATTTGTAGGGTAAACCAATTTCCACAAACACCATCTATCCTACATAGTATTTTTTGGGAACATTTTGTAAAAAGCAATAAAAATGTGTTCATTTGCTTTAAATTTTTGAATTGAACGCCTACAACACACTCAAAAAAAAGTACTGAGGCAAAATATGACTGAAAAGTTACACCATTTTGAAACATTTACCAATAAGCAAGTGACTTGGTAGCAGGAGAAGGAATCATGATCAGATATAAAAACAGGATCCACCAAAGACTCTTGGCTCACTACTGTGTCGAGCTTTATGAGAGAAGAAATGTTTCAGAATATAGGAATCTAAACAATGTAGGTCATTTACTATCTCCCGTACATAATATTATGAAAAGATCCAGGGAATCAAAAAATCTGAAGGAACTCTGTTAGCATGCACAGAACCTTGACCCTTTATGAGCATCAAAATTTTATGCAAGAAAGGCCTTTTTGATCATTGATTGGTCCATGATCATCGCTTGACCTCACAAATGCGCAAATTTCTACATACACGCTTGTCAAAAGCCTTTCCGGAACAGTGGAGGCTGTAACAGCCACAAAGGTTCACCCACTCCATAGTCATGCTTATCCTTATCAAATGGCATGTCTAACAACTCATTGCCAGGTGTTTACATATGTTTGGCTACATAGTGTATTTAAATAGGGCTCTTAAAATAAATATCAAAAAATAAGATTACCTGAAATATGGTAATTAAATAAGCGCTTGTATAATTTAGTTGGCTGAGCATGCTGAAATGTATGTCACAGAGAAATTTCCGGGTACAGTCTCAATTAAGCAGGAATAGCAAAGTGGACATGAAATACTCCAAAATCTCAGCTGCTGTGAGATCTATATGCTAATAAACTTGAAGTGTGTGTCTAATGAATAGAATCTGATTGTACTTATCACATTAATCAAAGCTGAATTTGATAAATCGCTAGCTTTATTACAAAGCCCCAGTAATTCCTGGGAGTTTCATCTGACATTTACAATGGGATCTCATGTCAGTGACGTGGAGTGATAGTAATGAAGACCTTCAGTCTTTACTGAGAACAGTAAAGCACAGGAGAATCCGGTCATAATCCTACAGGGAGAGGACTAGCTGACTCCATTCTTCAGTAATTACATTCTCTTCTGTCCGGATAAACAGTAACACATTCACCTGACAGTGTGTGAAAGGCTAGAGAGAAGCAGAGATGGAGAACAAGTTCCTGTAAACAATTTTTTGTTGTGAAAGCAAGACCCCAAATTTGCAACCAAAAAGAAACAGCATAATGACTATGTATTTTTCTTGGCTTGTATATGCTATATTATATATCAAATCTTTATCAGCAATGGCAGCAACTAAAGTCATTTAATATCTGGAGATCAGTCTTTCACATGGCTGTGGAGGACCTCAAGAATTTCATTACTTTAATTTAGCCACCTTAGAGAGCTTTAAAGCATTAACCGAACATTACAGAACCAGACACAGCATCGTAATAGATTCAAGTCTGGATTTTATAGGTCAATCTAAAGCCTCAATTTTGTGTTAGCAGATTCGAGGAGGACTTGCTCTTGTACTTCACATCATTGTCTGTTGCCTAATCCAATAGCACTTGTGCCTCAGATCATGGCCTAATGATGGAACATTCTCCTCTTTGGTAATTATATTTTTGGGACGGATAATAAAGTGATACCATTGCTTTTATCCTGACAGGGTGTTGGAGGCTGTAGAGGAACAAGTCTGCACAGTGTACTCTTGAGTGCATAATTAGAATTGTTGTACATATATGGGCAAGATTCCAGGTTTGTATTTGACTATAAATTAGACACCAGTGACTCAGTATTTTCTTGATTTGCATAGTTTGTATTAGGATCATAGTCATCTGGATATTACACATTTGTGGTGAATAGTATCTACAGAAATTGTGTATATTGGTTGTTACACTGCGATGGATTGCTGTCATAAAAGTGTGTATTCCCTGACCTTATGTATTTTTTCTTTGAAAATGATGTGGATATTTTGCATCATGTCCCAGAATAAAGGTAAACTTTGCTGATTATCTTATAATGCCTAGACTAGTAGGACAGGATGTCAGAAATTTAATAGCTTTAATAGACATACTGAATTTCCGTTCTTTGATTAGCTTGATTATCAGTATTTGTAATGAACTGTTCGCTACCCACTTTGTGTAAAATCTACAGTCTGAATGCTAAACTGTCTGTTTATTTTCCTGTTGCACATTACTGCCACATCCAGTACTTTACACTATTTATTAATCAATAAACCATGTGACTTAAAGCTGGTTTTGTGTTTTATCTGTTGATGGGACACTATAAGCTTTTTGATTAACATTAACTGTTGACCAATGGCAGTCAGTTATCGTGTAAAAGTAAGAGGCAAAGCTTGCATCCTACTGGCAATTTGGTAATTTAAGGACCTGCCACCACATTCCAGTTGGGTTTAAATCAGTACTTTGACTAGGCCACTCCAAACCCCTACATTTGTTTGGTTCTAGCCATTTAGTGCTTTTCATTGTTTCCAAACCCAACTGCAGTAAAACTATATTATGGACTGTTGATTGCCATCATCCAGGGCTTGGCACGCTTGGATGAATTTTGGTTGGAAATGGCAAAAGTATGTGAACCAGTCAAAAGAGCATTTGTGAGGCTCTGATGTTGGACAGGCAGGTCTGGCATATGATCCATGTGGTGTTTAGTAGGATTGAGGTCTGGGTTCTGTGTAGTCTACAGAAGTTCCTTCAACCCAAACCTGCCAAACCATGTGTTAACAAACTGTATGTTTTTGTGGTGTGTACAATCATGTTACCCTTAGTGTTGACACAAAGTTTTGTATGAAGCCCATAGTCAGTAAGTGAGGGTAATCAATTTGGCAGTCATAATGTCTGGTTACAAGCAGGTTAGAGTGCTGAATTCCTTTAACAATCATTTGTTTTGTCCCCCAGGTCCAGAATCCCTCTAAATTCTCCTTTAAAATTATACTACGTATAGTCCATAAAATGTTTGTATATAGTCAGACTAAAAAAGGACATTATTATTTAACCACAACTCTCCTCTATGCATTATGAGGCTTTGTAAAACCTGCATTGCCTTGTACTCTACTTGGCATTTAATGTGCGAATGACGGCCCATGGGGATACAACCCAAAGCATCAGTTCCTATAGAATAAATGCAGTTTTCTATAAAGTGCCTGTCTGCTCCATGAGGAATGCTCTTCAAAAGCAGGGAAGATCTAATCAGTCTGGCAAAGGATGTGAAGCTGTTGGGAGTGCAGACTATTTACAAGCCTAGAAACTCAGAGACTTTTCTTTGGGAAATGTATCAGAGATAGATGTCAGAGCTACAGAGAACACAGATGATCTCAGCACTTTCCCCATCAGGACTGATTATAGAAGTTTCTAAAACTTACTTAATTACTTTTAAAATCTGGATTTCCCAGGATATGCTTTTGGGACAGTGCTCTGTGGATGCAGATGCAGCAAAGCTGGAACAATGTTCATAGGGCAAAATGCTCTGCTCATTAACACTAAAAATCCTATCCCATTTTAAAAATGGTGGCAATGATATTGTAGTGTGGGGGTTTTGGATCATGATTCAGAGATTTGGGCTCAAACATTTGTTCCACAATGCTTCTGAGACCATATTCAAATGTGGAACTGGGTTTGAATGGCAAATGTGAAACTATGAGGAAAATGCAGAGCTCACCAGCACCAAAACCTCATTTCAGCTCTGATGAATGGTGGAAAAAACGTCATAGTTTGAAGTTGCTTTGCTCCCTTAGGGCCTGGACAGCTTGCAAGCATTGCATGTGTTTATTCAGTTAATTAATATTAAAAATGTAGGCTTAATATATAGACACTCAGGGTCAAGGTTGATAAATTTTTTTGCTCTTCTTTTCTTGCTCATTTGTTATGATACATCTGCATTAATGTATGTTTTAGACAATTTACGTTAGTCAATGTAGCCAATACACCACCTATCCAAGGTTAGTATACACTAAGATATTACATTTATCTGTGCTTGGTGAACATCTCATTTCACTGCCAGTAATATAAACTCTCTTTGGTGCATTTTTGAAGGCTTTCGTCTAGAATGGGGCATGATTATCATGAAAGCAAAGGTGAGTTTGGGCACTGCATGGCTGATAAGTCCTAGCTCACAGTCAGTATTCCAATTCATCCAAAAGATGCTGGATTGGGTTGTGTAGGACAGTTAAGTGTTTCCAAATCTAGCTCAAAATGCAAACATTTCTTTATTTTGTACACACTTGAACTACTGGATATACAGCCTTAGGTCATTAGTCTATCTTTCTATTGATACAATTATTCATTAGGTAGACTAATAGATGATGCTCCACAGTCTAATTGTGGTATGCTTTATACCACTCTGCAGCTCTAAGCTGCAGCTTAACTACACGCTTATCTTTGTTTCATTTGTTGTTGCAAAACCATGAAAATTACACAATGGCAGTCAGCAAATTAGAAGATGAGCTGCAGAGACTGCCATATAAAGGAACCACCACAGTCATTTTTCTCTGCCTCCATGCCCCCTATCGGTTATGATGGCATGGCACATGGACATGAGTCTGTTTGCTGTGTCCCCTGCCAATCATTAACCCCTTGCTGTACTAGGGCAGTGGTAGCTCAGCGGTTAAGGTCCCTGACTAGTAATTAGTAGGTTGCTGGTTCAGGGCCTATCACCGCCAAGTTGCCCCTGGACAAGGCTCTCAACCCTCAATTGCTCAAATTGTATTCAATGATAAGTGTAAGTCACTTTGGATAAAAGCGTCTGCTAAGTGTCAAATGTAAATGTAACACTAGATTAAATGGCTGCAAATTTACCTTTGGTCATGTAGTGTATGACATTATCCATGCTACTTGATGTAAACATATAGATTCTCCCAACAGGACTTTCATTTCCTTTTGCCGCAGAAGAAATGTGTTTAAGCACAGGTTGTTGGTTTTTGGATTTGGCTATACTTCTTTAGTACTGTTGCTCTATATCCTCAAAAAACAGCTCAGTTGTTTTCTCATGAGGAATTGAAGGTCTCTTTATCCTTCATCTCATTCGCATTGCACTGAATCATATTTTGCCTGCATTGTAATACAACCTATTTTATCTTAGTCACAGAAAATGGGAAATTTAATCATAGCCTGATGTAAAAAAAAAAGCCAGAATGGTAAATGGGTAGAATAGATTTGCTCATCTCACCCCTTCAGCTGATGCCTCATGCTCAATTTTCGGCATGCAAGAACTTATGTGAGTACTCTTTTCTATACAGCTGTGCAGAGTAATACAAAAGTCATTCTGCAAGCTGCCACATTGATATTATTTCTTCTGCCATGACCAACGATCTCTGTGTATGTGTGTGTGTGTGTACTGTCAGATGATGTAGCAGTTCAAATGTCTTCACCCTTACCTTAATCCTGCAACATAAAGCCTTTTGAGTCAAGAAACCTTCTATACAAATCATCATGAAAAAAGTCATCATGAAATAATTGTACATGTGAATAGGTGGCATTTATGTATGGCATGTTTGGCAGCTCATCAGATTGCAAGTGTACAAGAAAACTCTCTCTGTCAAATTTATGCCAGATTCATGTCTATGCTTCAGCTCATGGACAGATGATATTGCACTCCCCTTGAGAACTTTCTAATACAAATGGGAATTCATTGTTTCCTCGATAACAGATAGTCATGCTGGTTCTGATGTAGAAAGGAACCCCCATGCCATAATAGTACCATGTTTGATTGGATTTATTTCTCTAGATATATGAATACCCTTGCTGTCTGACCATTCAGATTTTTTGCAAATGTCAGATCTTACACTTGTTTAGCACCAGTTTCCTCCTTGCTACCCCTTTATAACATTTTCTGGAACATTTCGGCAGTGTTTCAGTAGAAAGTTTAAGGTGACTGCTTAAAGTATGGTAAGGTTTAGGATTGTGGAGGTTTCAATTACACAGTGTTGAGTAAAATCAAGTCTGGCGGTTTACTAACTGAATTTGGAGGATACATTTCTTGAGATATGAGATTTAGAAGGTCCTGAATTCGATCCCCAGGTGGGGCTGTCCGGGTCCTTTCAGTATGGAGTATGCATGTTCTCCCTGTGTCTGCGTGGGTCTCCTCTGGGAGCTCCGATTTCCTCCCACAGTCCAAAGGTGAATTGGAGATACAAAATTGTCCATGACTGTGTTTGACATTGAACTTGTGAACTGATGCATCTTGTATAACGAGTAACTACCATTTCTGTCATGAATGTAACCAAAGTGGGTAAACAGGATGTTAAAATCCTAAAAAATAAATAAGTAAATATATAAATCAATATGATACATTTATAGCATTCTGTCTTCTTATAAATGAACTTTTGTGCTTGTAGGAAACAGGATGGAGGAGAGCCTCGTATCTCTAGTACTCTAGACGCTTCATTATTCCAGGCTCCGCTACCCTACACTGCATCTGCATTCCTCAAGGTACTACGCTGACTCTACTTTTTCATCACATACAGGCACCGCTGCCTCTTATCCTGCATTAAAGCATCCTTGCTAATTTGTTTTACCTTTTACTTCAATCTACTGACTGCTGGATTACAGGAAGTAATTAAGCTAATGCAAGGAACACAGCTTATATGGCCACTGTACAGTGGTTTTACCTCATGTTTATCCATTACATATGGATCTTATTAGTGATTACTACAGATAATAATAATTATAATTGTATTAATTATTATTATATTTGGAAGTACATTTATTATTCACATTGTAAATCTTGAACATACACAGTGGCCACTACTCACTATCTACATTTTCATTATCCAAACAATCCTCCACATTAAAGCCAATACACCTCAGTTTCTGCATACATTTAATAAGGACATAAATAAAATAAAGCAAATTCAGATATACAAACCCTTAACTTTATTTTTTGTAATACAGTAAAAAGTAAAGGGTATTACAGTACTTACTCTGCCATTGTCGCAATAATAAGACAAAACTACGTGTCATTGTCAACACCAAAGACTCGAAACCCTCTCACTTTTCTTGATGTACTGCCATTTCCTTTGCAAAACACTAATATCCCAAAATGATAATTGGTTATTAGCGGGACATCAAAATTCAAGCTATCTTCTATTTAAGAGAAGATGAGATTCTATCATCAGTATAGTCAAAACTAATAATTATTTTGACACATTTTCTATACTAAGGGAAAATTGAGATCTGAGATTGGTATCCAAAGTTGCCAGCTCAAGTTGAAAAAATAAGTCCATGGAGGGTTGCAGCAGTCTAATGTGCTAGAGTCTAAAAAAAGGGACCAGATGGGGATTTACCTCCTTGCTGCAACAACAGAGGCTTTTTTGTCTGCCTAAGGCACCGGCATGAGTGGGCATACAGAAAGCATAGCATGATTCTTTGTACTTGTTCAAGTTCTCTATAAGAATCCACCACTATCTGCTAAAAAGAGCGGGTGGTAGCTATACACATTGGAGGAGGTGTATACTAGCCTCCAGATCTCCTTGACCAGTAAACAGTACAGTATGCTACAGATGCAGTTTGTGCATATTATGTGAAAAACTCTAAAGCACATCTTGAGTATGTTTGACTGACACACACAAAAAAGTGCTGTAAACAGATGCCAGACGATTTTAGTTATGAAATATCAGCTCTGCTGTTCTTCAGGAATAAATGTTCTCAGTCATACCAATGATTTTAGGAAACAGGCAGAATCTTAAACCGATCGCTGGCCAAAATTGTTAAGGGCTCTTGGGATTTAACACATTTCCTGCTTACTAACACAGGGCCCTGAGAGATATCCAACAATTATTTTATGCTGCATTGTGCAATGTGTGAGTGTCAAAATGATTTGTAATAGGGAAGGGAAAGCTTGTGGTCATTGTTGTGTCATCTGTTGTAAGAAGTAGTGTGGGCTGTTTTCATTCATTTTCATCATTAATCTTGGCTTACATTTATGTAGTGTTTGCTATCTTGACTTTGGTTCCCTCATTATTAGGCTGCTCTTCATATATAGAAAAAAGCTAGAGACAGAAATTTTAATGTGTGTATTAGAAATAAATGACTATAGATAGGTTTGGATCTGTGTGTGTGTGTGTGTGTGTGTGTGTGTAGAAGCTCTTGTCAGGCAGCTGCATTGTAAAAAGTGCTTGAGGTAAAAGGAATGCATTAAGAAAAGGTTTGGGCAGGTGTGCTGGTGAGACATCCAGATAGATCATCTCCTTGTATTTCGTCTGCCACTTGTTCATTGCATTAAAATTTTGTTCATTATATATAATTACGTTTTGCGGTATGTGTGTTTGATGTTTACTTTGCATGAAGTAGTATTACAAAAGACTTAATGAATGATATATGGCTTGATGAAGGGTATATATCAGTACCTACCTACTGCACCATCATAGTGCCGTTTAGTAGTAGTAGCAGCTGGAGTAGTAGTATCAGAAGTAGCAGCAGGAGGAGTATTAGTAGTAGAATTAGCAGCAGAATTAGTAGTAGCAGCAGCAGGAGGAGTATTAGTAGTATTAGTTGTAGTCGTAGTATTACTGGTAGTAGTAGCAGCAGCAAAAATAGCTGTAGGAGTAGTAGTAGGAGTAGTAGTAGAAGTAGTAGTAGGAGTAGTAGCAGCAGGAGTAGTATTGGTAGTAGCAGCAGCAGGAGGAGTATTAGTAGTATTAGTTGTAGTCGTAGTATTACTGGTAGCAGTAGCAGCAGCAAAAGTAGGAGTAGTAGCAGGAGTAGTAGTAGAAGTAGTACTAGGAGTAGTAGCAGCAGGAGTAGTATTGGTAGTAGCAGCAGGAGTAGTGTTAGTAGTAGTAGTAGTAGTAGTAATAGAAGTAGCAGCAGGAGTAGTATTAGAAGTAGCAGCAGGATTAACAGTAGAAGTAGCAGCAGAAGTAGTATTAGAAGTAGCAGCAGGATTAACAGTAGAAGTAGCAGCAGAAGTAGTATTAGTAGTAGCAGCAGGATTAGTAGTACTACTACTACTAGTAGTAGTAATAGAAGTAGCAGCAGGAGTAGTATTAGTAGTAGCAGCAGGATTAGGAGTAGAAGTAGCAGCAGGAGTAGTATTAGTAGTAGCAGCAGGATTAGTAGTAGTAGAAAGAGTAGTAGCAGCAGAAGCAGTAGTAGTATTAGTAGTTGAGGCAGCAGCAGGAGTAGTAGTAGCAGGAGTAGCAGGAGTATTAGTAGTAGCAGGAGTAGTATTAGTAGTAGCAGTAGTAGTAGTAGTAGTACATGTGAGTTATTGTGATTGAGGTCTGTTCTGATAGTGTTTTCTATTCCAAACGCTATGAGGATTATGCCCAGTCCTATCAAAACTAAATCCTGACTGTATGTGGTTTGCAAAAACTGATTTATGTGTTAAATATAAATAATCCAAGGAGAAATGTTCTCCCTGTAGTAGATAGAGTTCTGGTTCAGAAACACATTCAAGGGAAGTACCATCCTGGGGCACAGTCAGTGCCAGTCTAATCATGGTATAGCTTATAGCTTGTAAATGTAATCATGTTCAATAAGAATAAATAAACAGAGAGTAGAGACCATAAATACAGTTATAAATAAATAGAAAACTTGAACCCTGGTGCCGGTCCTACTGGATTATACTGTTTGTGCTTAAAGGTACAATAAAGTTGCTCACATTTACTCAGCTTTCAGGTTGTTACATCTCCACAGACACTTGATTAGTAGAGAAGATTGCAAAGGCTGTCGGGCTATCGCTGTCTCATCACTGGTTTAATTAGGGGCGCACTACAGACGGCCGTGAAGGAGAAAGATAAAAAGAGAAAGGGGAATTGAGAGAGAGAGAGAGAGAGAGAGAGAGAGAGAGAGAGAGGGAGAAAGGGAAAGACAGGGGAAGAAAAAGATGGAGAGGGGACTGGCGATCCCAACTGTGAAATCAGGTCAGTCATTAATTAATGATAACTCGCATGTGATTCTTTATTCATAGATCTTACACTTTATATTTTATACAATCAAAGCTTATTTTTACTCTTTGTACTCTCTCTTGTCTCTCCTTATGTATAATGTATTGTAAGAATGAATTACTTTTAGAAAATGAGAAAATGAGGGGAAGAATTGCTATACTTACACAGTCTTTCATTAATAAAAGGATAGAAGTGACAGATGGCGTGTTATTTTTTTTGTCACACAATTTTTCTCTTGAATTTTTTGCAAGCAAAATGTGCTTTTCTAAAATCCGTTTCATGGGCACTAATATGGATATGTTTTGGCAAAATATTTTGGCAGAATTGGACAGCCAAATTGTCCAAAATTATCAGAATTTATGTGTTTAACCTTAATTATGTAAAAATATTACATGCTGCCAACAACAATTTGGGGAAGACGCTTTACTAGATTTAGCATGACTACGTCCGTGTAGTCCATAAAGACATGGTTGGCTTAGAACTGTAAAAAGACATAAATTCACTGAGCACTTTGTTAGGAACACCTGTCTTTTATATTTTGGTTGGAAATGGTGAGGGTGGGAGGAGTAGTATTTGGTCGTGTCTGATAGACTGAGAGAGAGCTTATAGTCCGGATTTAGCACCATCTGATTTCCACCTTTTTGGACTGCTCAAAGAAGTTTTAGGGGAAGATTTTCATGTGATGATGATGTGAAAGCAGCAGTGCATCAGTGGCTACGTGGTCAACAGAAAACGTTTTTGTTAATGGCATTAAAAAGGTACGACGCTGGGAAAAATGCGTCGGAAAGTGATGTTTAAAAAGTGCGGAAACTTTTTGAAGAACCCTCGTAGATAGATTGAGTGGGTAGTCTACTTGTCTTTACAACATCATTGGCAAAGTACCCCATGGGACACATACTGACAGTCATCAAATAATTATGAATTGTTTCTGCATATTTTTGGCTTGTGTGTCTTGTTAATGCAGAGATCTGATGTATTGCATTTATGGCATCCCATCGAGTCATGAATATGGAGAAAAGCAGGAGCAGTGCATCATCAGCTTAGTGGAACTCACATTCACACACAAAACAAGTTTTGGAAACAATGTATCATATCAACTTTTTAGAGTTGTCTTATGACACACTGCTTTGTACATTCTCTCAAACTCTGACTGTGTGTCCAAATAAATAAAAAAACCTGTGTTTCAGAAGTAAGGATATAAATCTTTAAAGCAATTCAATAATTTATTACAGGAAGTCTAAACAATATATTTATTCATTAAAGTTTATCCAGCCACGTTTATTATCTTAACTGCCATTAATGACTTTCCTGCTTGTACAGCTGATGACTTTCCTGCTTGTACAGCTGATAGAACCTCTTTACATGGCAGCAATCAGATAACTACAGACATATACAAATAATTTCAGCAGTGAATGAAGCGACATTTAAAACAGACAATAGACAATAGTTTTTAAAACAGATTTAAAAACAAGAACAAAGTAATGTTGCTACATTATAACTTTGTAATATCGTAGTTATAGATAATTTCCATTGTTTAGTCTAGTCGCCTCACATGAGCTTACTTTCAGACATGTAAATCCAGCACTCATCACTTCTCAAAGTGTCCATTGACTGCCTTCTTCTTTTACATAGGTTGAGTCACACTGGAAGGTAAATGTCATTCCTTCCAGGTTAAAAGCAAGGCCCATTATACTCTACAGACTTGGGTTTCTGGATACTGTTTTGGGTATAGCATGTTTAAATACATTTAAATTTAATGAGAAAAAATTAATAAGCGTTCACATGTTTAGAACACAGATCCTAAATATACCTAAAGTTGTGTTTATTTAATTTAAAGCACTTAAAGTATTAAAAGTATACATTTCAATACTAGCAATTGAACATTGTAATCAATCTGTAAGGGAAAGCATTATTTAAAATATTACCATACAATATTTCAGTATTGACTCTCTGTATGTGCAAACATTAATTCAGCTTCAAATTGCCTGTTTATTGTATTGCATTTAAAATTGTATTTAATACACCATCCATAAACAAGGTCATAAAAGCGCTTTCAACATCAGAAATGATTCTTTATACAGAAAAATGACCCCACATCATAAACTAAGTGTGGATTTATTGTGATACCAGGTGCACCAGTGATGAACCTAAAATTGAGCTACATTGCCCCATCACTGTTTGGATAGCGCAATAATATGTGTCTGTGTGTACTTTCTGATCCTATCTACAATACAATACAGGATACTCTCATACTGGCATCCTTTTATGAGCTGATTGCAGTTCCTGCTTTCGGTGGAACCGGATGGTCTGCAGTATACATCTACATTATGTTTATTATAGTCTTATATAAAAAATCGAAATATTCTGATCGAAATGTTGAGCTGTGGATGGAAGTGGAACTGTAGAGAGTCAATGTGCAGCACTGGGTTTCCTTTTTATTGTCATTGTTATTTTGTCAGCGCCCTTTTTACCTGCCATTTTATTTGCATTTGTGTTTGAAAACCAAAAAAAATTATTAGCATGCATGGTACAGGCAGAGCTGTAATCAGGAAGAAGAGCTACAGTGTAAAAGGCTTAATAATGTCGATCCATACACTGTTTCTGTTTTTTTTTTCTCTTTCTTTCTCTCTATCAGAGTTATGCACAGTCATTTACAGTCATTTAAAGGTATAGATAGTAATGTAGGTGGAAGTTACCTAAAAGCAGTCCAAACTAATACAGCCTTTTCTTTTAGTGTTGCCTTTAAAACCACACCTACAAAACTGGTACGTAAATGCCACCAGTGCAATAATGTTTGAATGCTACTGTAAGGGAAAAAGCTTTCTAAATGGTTCCCAAGACCAATCTTGATGTTAAGACTGGTACTAAAAAGTATATTTGTAAAGCATAATTTATTATTTTATGTAGTGTAGTGCTTTTTAGAATAATAGTACGTGATCTGGGATGTTTACTTTGTCTTTCTTGGGTAGAATACATGGAAAAAGATGTTTTCCCCCATCTAGGTACTAACTGAGCCCCACCCTGCTTAACCTCTGAGATCGGACGAGATCTGGCGTGTATGTATGCACACTACATAAAACATATACACCTAAGCATGCTCTACCTGAGAAGCTATGCTTTAAGCATTACTAAAACGGCTTTCATGTTGGTTTTGTCATGTGACCGTGTCAGCCTTAAAAATGTTAGCCTAATTTTGTGAGGCTAGAAGGACAAAACTGAAAAGAAAAAAAAAAACTAAAATCAGATGTTTCATGATTAAATAAACAGTGACTTATAAGATTATTAAAAAACTTTCTAGTTTATTAAAAGATTTCACATTACAGTGGATGAGGTACTATAAGATTTATAATATAAGATTGTTTTAGCAGAGATGCAATAATTGTTTTTAATATTTATGTTAGATATGCATAATGTTGGATAATTTAGTCTAAATAGAGATGGCAAAACTGAGATGGAAATTTTTTTTTTAAATAGTTATAATAATAATGTATAAGGACTATATTACAACAGTTATGGCTACAGTTGAAATTTTGGTGTGAAAGACAAAACAAAATACGACAAAAAACAAGCAAAATTAATTATTAAAATTAGAGATGCATGAGTACCGATACTAGTATCGGGTATTTGCCCGATACCGCGCTCATTAACTTGTACACGTACTCGCAAACGAGGCTCCGATACTAAACATCCGATGCCGTGTGCCTAGTGCATGTTGCTGCATTATGCCTAGTTCACACTACATGATTTTTGCCCTGATTTTCGCTCAGCGACTGGTCGGCGCTAGATTTGCCGGCTCGGGAGCAACTGGGCGTTCACTCTGCGATCAAAACTCGGCTCTCGATCGCTAAGTGTGAACTATCCAACAACTCGATCCGACCGGCTCGCCGAGTGCTCGGCGACCGGATCAAGTTTTCTAGCATGTCAGATATCTGATCCAATAGGTATTGGTATTGGTATCGGTATCGGCAAGTACAAAAATACATATACTTGTACTTTTACTCGGTTGGGAAAATATGGTATTGATGCATCCCTAATTAAAAATGATTTTCTTTGGTTATTAGTGAGCATTGGTGGTCTTGGAGTGCACAATGTGTGACATGTTTACTGGCTAATGTAGTGTTGCTGTGACCAAAGACAGACAAAAAAATGTGTGTCAGACATTTTAGATCAAAATCTTACAGTGACAATTCTTTTAGGAACACTTTATTGTTTAAACATGGGATTATTTTTAATTGGTTGTAATAATTTGTACCAACATACACAGGCTAGCTTGCCCCTTTTTCACTATGGCACAGCAGCTAGCACAGATGCTAACAGTTGGGAAAATATCCGTTTTACCTAATGTCTCATTTGAAGAATGCTGTTTTCTTTTTCCCAGCCATGAATAGCTCTAAACTTCATTTTGCCTTTGAAATTGTGTTTTATTCAGACATAAAATTGCTGAAGTGCCGACAGAGTATTTGTTTTTCTGTTGTTAAAGAATCGTATTGTTTAGTCTGACACTGAGTAGACATAATGTTGCACAGTGTCATAGAAACCAGGCAAATATTGAAAAATAATCTCATTTAGTGTGACAAATAACGATCTTTAAAGTCTATGAAAAACATAGATCATAAGAGTGGACAAGGCTATTTTTTTAGTTCTAAGAGTTTGCTGAGGATTTTGTGTTTTTCTGCTTTGGAAATAAGCTTAGTATTAACTTTCCATGTCCCACTGTCACATGTTGCTGTTCTCAAGAAATACATCAATATCTCCTTAAAATTTACTTTACTTACAGTTCGGGTTGGTTCTCATAAATGGGTGTTGCTGACACTGAGCATAATATGAGCTTCAGCTCCACCTCCTCACCTTCACAGAGGTACAGCAAAAGATTTGTGTTGTGATAGCAGAATACACTAAGTGCTCTATGCTTATATCCACAAACACACACACCTACAGAGTGCAGGTAGCAGACGCACCCCTCACACAGCACATATGCATAAAGTCACTACTCTAGAGTAGCGCTTGCCATCAGAGACCTTCTCACACTTTAAAGATGGGACGCTCCACTGCTTCTCAGCTTGAAATTGCCTTCTCACTCTGGTGGAATGCAGAACACGTTGCTTACACTCCATAAAAAACTGTAATTAAGTTTTTTTCATCAAAGAGAACTTAGAGACGTTGACGTTTCTGCAAAATGGCAACAAGAAGTGCAGTGCGTGTGACAGTGGGACACTGGAAAAGACCTCTTATCGTAAGTGGATATCTAAAGTTTAGATAAGGCAGAAACTGATAGTGTGTGGAATAATAATTTATCTTCAGTCTAAAAACACATAATGAATGAATGAACCTATAAAGGAGAAATAAACACTAGCCTGAACAGCTAATATTTATTTCGAATTGCAAAAGATCAGTCATGTTTTTTTTAAACCTACAGCATTCTTGGCATGTTTAACCGTTGTATTACCATATGAATTCTTTTTATTTTTTACTGATGACAATTAGTTTTTTGTTCAAATCTCAGTAATTTTTACTAAGGGCGCTAACAGCATGTAAATATTTTAAAATAAATTCTGCTTTTGATTTGTAACACCAAGAAAACAAGCACCATGCCATGGGCTTAGAGGCTTCTTGTTTAAAAAAGAAGCCCCTGCTTTAAATTCAGAACATTAAACCTTATCTGAAGCTTGTTGAAATAGATCTTTCCCGCATGGTAGCCTTTGAACTAATGACATCGTAAAGCTTGGTTGACTGTGGACAGAGTCACTTGATCCAGTGATACAGACCCGTTCTTTTTTTTGTTTTACCCATCCAGACGAAATTGCAGTCAGTGTAAGATGATAGTTTAGATTTTTTACCTCAGCCAAGAGACCACTGTTCCATTCTAAACCACCAAATTGATAATTAGTTGCTGTATGTATATTTTTGACCCATTAGATTTTAACACTTTGTTGGACTTTTCTGGACGTAGTGATCCTTACAAGTGTGTTTTTAGATTTGGTTTTTCTGGGTGAAGGCAAAAGGATGGCAAACAATATTTTGTCTCTTTTATTTAATAAATATTCTTTATATTTTTATGTAATAGATACAATTATTCAAATGATTTAAGTTTGTGTAATCCAGGTAACATATAAAGTGCTTTTAAATTTGTGAAAACAGTTTTGGGAAGGTCATTTTTTACCTTCAGCATGGCTGTTTTCTTGGGCACAAAGCAAGGTCTATAATGAGCCCTGACCTTAATCATACTTAACACCTTTGGGTTAAATCGAAACATTGATTATAAGTCAAGGCATCCCATCCAACATTACCTAACAATAGTTTTTTTGGCCTACTGGACACAATTTTTATCAAACTTACTTCAAAATCATGTGGAAAACAATTTCCATGAGAGTAGAGACTGTTTAAGTTGCAAAAGGGCTGCCAACAACATTATAATGCCCATAGTTTTTAAATGGAATTTCTGACAAGCTTGATGTCGGGCATGAAAGTAATTTTACCCATGCAGTATGTTGCATATTAGAAAAGGAAACATTTACCACCCACTGCTATAAAATATAAAGGGAGTATAAAATTATACAGAACAATAAATTACAGGACTGCAGGTGCTTGAAATACGTCTTATCTTTGTAGTTTAAGTAAAGACAATAAAACTTGATACAAATATTGGTTTAGCTTTGTTTTATTTACTGGTGAGCGAACATTACTAGAGTAGTGTTTACTAAAGGAGGATACCTTTAGCTTAGGACCAGTAGCAGAACACAGTGCAAAGTTGCGCTATTCGTTTTTAATAAAGCTTTCCTGTCGTTTTATTTTGTTTAATAAATGCCAAGTGTGTAAATGCCTTGTTGTGGAATAAAACAAGTGAGAAATCAATTTTTGCCACATAATTCCTCCCTCCTGCAGTCACTTTTTGATATTTTTATTTCGTCCATCATGGCTGACGTGTTTATTTTCAAGGCAATAACATGTGTTTGCACATGGTGGAGGATTGGCACATTGTACTCAAACAATGCAGTACAAAGCTCAGTGTTTGCTCTGCAAGCGAGAGGAAATTTATGTAGACTTTATTCTATTCACATCTGATCAGTGCCTCAAATATTTAATCCTTCCGATCCTGAACTGAATTCTGATGTGAGAATTATACATGGGGACTTTCTATTCCAGTGATGTAATAGAATAGTCTAATGACCGCCCTGTTTTTAGCACTTCAATTTGCTATAAAATTGTAAATGACCTGGAGGGTATTATGCCACTAAAAATTACATTGACATCATTTAGCAGATGCTTTATTTGTCTATAGCGACTTACAGTTGTGAGCAAATTCAATCCAGGCAGTTGAGGGCTAAGAGCCTTGCTCAAGGGCCCAACAGTGGCAACCTAGTAGGGGTGGGGCATGAACCAGCGACCATTGTCTGCTAAATTTTCTCCAGCTAGGACAGATTTGTAGAGACTATGTCCATTGCACCAACAAATATTTAGGTCTTAAGCTACAGTGCTAAGAAAGAGTATTTGCCCTCTTGGAGATTTCTTACATTTTTGCAAGTCATAATTGTTTTAGATCTTTAAAATGTAGATCAGTTCAGTCAAGTATGGTCAAGATCTTCGACCATACTCTACTCTTACCATGTAACATAATTCTGGACTCATCTCTAACATGTCCATTTCATTATTCACCAACTCATCTCATTTCCTCTTCCCCCTTTCCAGACTACTGATTTATTTGAAATGATTGAGAGAATGCAGGTAATGTATGTATTTTATTGCAATAACCTCTCTCTTCCCTTCTTGAGCTGACGTCTTCCACTAACACCAGAATCAACCAACATTTTACTTTCTAATGCTGTAAGGTTTCTGTCCTAATCAGAACTAATCAGAATTAATCATCATTGTTTAGCATGTTTGAGTGAGTGACTAAAATAGACATAGCAGTTTTTTACTCCTAATCTATAAATAAATTGCACCTTCCAGCAGCAGCTAGTTGGACTAGCTAATTGCACCCTTTACAATGCCAGTGTTTTCCTGATAATATTAGTCCTGTTCAGATTGCTACTGTATACAGTATATGTGGCAGCATGATCAAAGACATCCCACTATAGTTGATGATGCAAGGTTAAATCAGTACAGAAGTGTTATTATCCGGAGGTAGATAGCACATATAGCACTCAGGCATTTAAACATACCGCACACACATCTATCAGTAGCATCAGAAAGCATGCAAATTCATTTTGCATGATTTATTCACAGCACAAAGCCTTCCACTGGAGTCTGAACCTCTATACAGACACATGGGCATTTTATATTTAAGGCATTTAGCTGATGCTTTTATCCAAAGTGAATTAGCATTTTTACTGAATACAGTGCAAGTAATTGATTGTTACGGGGCCCAACAGGAAAAAAACTTGGCAGTGGTGGGGCTTAGACCTTATCTAATATACATGATATGGTCTGACTAAGTATAACCGTTCAGCTGTAACGTGTATGGTTTTAACTTAAAAAAAATGACTTTAATGTCCTATACTGAAAGTTCAGTGTTTCACAATGACTGTGTTTTATTGACTAACGTTTACTTAACCTTAGTTTGTTTTCCCGCACAGTTACACTTAATATCAAAATGTACATTTTACACTTTTTCCACAAAAGTATGTGAACACATATCCTAATTTTGTAATTCAGCTTTTTTTAAACAATGAAGTATGTGCTAAAATCACCTGGTCACAGAAATTCGTTGAAATCTCAAAATTGCAGTACTTGTAATGTTCTGGCTTTGCAACAATCACATTCACAGCCATCAAACAGTAAATTATTGGATTGTCCCCATTTACAAATGTGCTATTTGTAAAAAAAAAAAAAAAAAACACAAATCCTGTAGAATGCAGCATTCTCATTGTATTTTGTGAGTTATTTTATCATTTAGGAATTTGCCATTTATTTAACAAAGAATTTTGTCCTTTGAATTTAATAATTATTCAATTACACAGAAGCTTCAGAGTTCTAGCTCTCATGTGCTGTTGAGTGGCTGTTCTTGGAGCTAAAAAGATCACAAAGGGATCTCCAACAAGCTCAAATTCAGGTGTCCAAATACTTTTGGCCATATAGTGTATATTTATTTGTCATTTTATAAACTACATATATTACATAGGTGCACTTTGAGGGTTTAATTATTGACTGTAGCCATCTGCTGCTCTGTACTTTCATTCTTTAATGAAAATAAATCCATATAGGACTCCAACTAAGCAGATATTAAATGGGAAGGCCATATCCTGTTCCATCATGACATCATAAATTGAGGTCCATAAAGACATGGTGTGACTACATTTATATTTATTAAAATTAGAAGCTTTTATCCAAAGTAGTTTACACAGCCCTGAGCTAAGGCTTGGAGATGCCAATGAAGCATTGCCCCCAGGTGTTGCAAGTTAGGTTTAATGGGGCACTGTAAAGTGCATTGAAGTGTAGTTCTAAGCCACCTGTACTAAGCCACCTAACCTCAATGTCCACACACACACATGGCAGATTTGGACATTACAGACTTCTAACAGAAATGCTAAGCTCTGTTAATGCTGATTGTTCCTTGCCACAAACGATCATGGAGATAAATATAGGCTTTCTATATATTTATATGCATAATTTAATCCTGCATCAATGAAAATGCAATTGATACTGCATTACTCTATAAATGTTGTTCAATGCTTATACATTAGTTATGAAGAGCCTTTAAATAAAGTGCTTCCAACATTTTAATCTATTTGATTTAGTACAATATTTTCTAAAATATGATTACCAGTAGACTCTCTGTCTGTAAAGTGCTCTCTCAGTCTGGCAGTGAACTTTTCCATTGTATTAACTTTCATTTAAAACCAGACTGCTCTGTTATGTTTGTTTTTCTTCAGTTTTTTCATTTTCTGTATTTTAAAATAATAAGTAGACCATTTTCTTAGTCTGACTAATGAAAAACAGGAAACAGGAAAGGTATGTAGTGTGCTTATAAAATTCAACACCCCATTTTTAGAGCAGTAAATATTCTGGCATCTATACACACCATATATATATTCTGTATATATTTTGAGTATAGCGTTTGATTATCTCAGCCACAGCTGGAAAACAGGCACAAAAAACACTTGCATTTTTTCCTAGACCTCTAAAGGGAATGGGGGATCAAGCTATGCTTTCTGTATTCTTTTGCTGCTCAGGTCAGTGCCACGATCAGTAGGGTTTGCAAGGGCCAGATAGCATATTACACCTCACCGCCTCACCGCCTCACCCAGTCTATTGCTATTTTAGAGCTTACCCAGTCAATTGTGACTTACAGGGACTTCTAATTGATATAAACGTGCATTATAAAAAGTGTATATTACACTTGGTTAAAACACTTGCTACCAACTTTCACACTCAGAATCCCCTCTAGAACGAGTCATTATGAGTTTTATAAATTGGGTTTCCATGGCTGAGCAGCTGCATTATTGGACCACTATTGAACTTTAAAGTAGTTCTCTGAAGTGAGCACACTAACTTTATGTAGTTTGGTAGGGAAATAATGGCCCACTGATAGAAAATCTTAACATGCACAATGTGAGTTCTTTGAAAAATGTGTCAAGTTGTTGTTGGTCAACCTTAAACCTTGAATAGACTAACACAGAGCATAAATACAATATAAAAGCATTTAACTACATTGAACTGGAACACTGATTGTAAGCCATTGTAAGCTATGCTCTCATGATTTCATTGAAGCCAATCCCTGCATTGAGTAAAGTCTTTCTAGAAGAGTAAAGCAAACAGAAAATCAGCTGTAATTATGACCTGAGTCAAGGGTGTTCACAATTTCTTAGCCTTGGAATGTAGTTCTTTTTACATGTTGTTTTAATCATTAAAATTTTTTATCTGTATGTTTCAGAGCAACAGAATGGATGAACAGCGTTGTTCTGTTCCTCCACCTCTCAAAGTGCGTTCAGTTTTTCAATCTTTATGCTTTATGCAAGTGTCACACAGGCCCCATTATGTCCAAGCCGCAAACTATATGCCAGTTATCAGACATCTGATAAGCTCTGTGTTTAGACAGGATAACTTGTCTCTCAGGCACTAATAGAGTTGCAGTCAAATGAGGTGCTGAGAGTTGAGCTCTTATCTGTGACCACTGTGTCTAAAATGATTTTAAATAGACTGTCAGTGCTTATTTCTATGTACAATATATACATAAAATCATATGCTGTAAACTTTGCGGCAACAGTTTGGCCCGTTTTTGTTTCAGCATGACTGTGTTCTTGTGTACAAAAAGTCTGAGATCCATAAAGTCAGGATTTGGATTTGATGGGTTTCATCTGAAAGAACACCAGTTAGTAAGCCCACACTAGGCTAGTAAGCCCAAAGTGTATTCTGATTAAACATCTATTGGGATGAATTGCACATCAGGTTTTCTTGTTCTATATCAGTGCTTGATCTTATAAATGCTCCCTTGCCTGAAAACAGGCAAAACCAAAATCTTTTGAAAGCCTTCAGTGGAGGCTGTTACAATAGGTTTGTAAACTATTTTAAATGATTCATTTAAAAGAGTCAGTTAAAAAAAGTAATTTATAAAATTACACTAGTATTTCAAAAGGAATTAACTGTGTTCAGTTATTGGCTAGATTTACGCCACATTTTACCTGAACAAAGTAAAAAAAAGTAGCATTTTAACTACTTTTCTTTATTACAATGAAATATAATATATGTACTTCATCTTTTTATAGACAGAGGAAGACTACATTCCTTACCCCAGTGTCCATGAGGTAAAGTACAACCAGTTAATCCACAACCTATCACATTTATACAGTTTTCACTCCTGTTTTCTGACTTCACAGCTTTATCTCTGCTTTCTTGGTCAGGTTTTGGGCAGAAAGAGCCCCTTCCCTCTGATTCTGCTTCCTCAGTTTGGTGGTTACTGGATTGAAGGTACCAACCACGAGCTGACCAGTGGAAATGGTTCGGATCAGCTGCCGTCGCCTACGTCCCACATGAAGCTGGAGTGCAACACTACAGCCATGATCTACCGAAAACACTTTATGGGCAAGGTGAGACCAGTATCTGTAATCTAAGACCAAAACGAAAACAAATGACTTTAGGTTTTTTGAGTGGTGAGGTATAGTTGTGCTGCTTTTAGATCTTGGTCACCTTTATTTTCTGTCACTCTGATGCAACTTTAGGGTATATTGGGTTTTATGTGATAACATGTTTCTGGCCTTTTAAAGAGTGTATTGTCATTAATTTATAGACTTTCTCATAAGACATTATAACACTTTTTTATCTTATGTTAAAGTGCTTAAACATGGTTTGCAAGACACTTTAAATGATTTGAATTTGGCTTTCACCTGTGTTTGCAGCTTTTTTCCTTTTTATGATGAGTTTGACCTTTGCATGGCACAGCACCAGCTCTCTTCAGTCCTGAATGTTGCATAGGCTGCTTGAACTGGCTTTTTATTTGGTCGCCTGTACTTTGCATTCATGCAATGGTATTTGCATTTGAACAAAAGCCTTTCCTGTAGGGAATGGGAAAATTCATTTTACTACAGAAAGACAGATGTCTAGTGTCGCACCAAGCGGGTTTATACGTGTCTTTTTTCTGCTTGGACATCCAAGTCTTTTACATAATGTGACCTAGTGACTGATCTTAGAGTTTAGTTCTAATGAAGATGTATTAGTTTGTCCTTCATATTAGCACAATGTGTTTAAATCTAATAAAACTCTTCATAATGGAGGAGTTCAGTGTGTGAGGATGGGTCGTGCTGTAGCCTTGGAGCAGAAACCTGTGTTTGTGTGTGTGTGTGTGTGTGTGTGTGTGTGTGTGTGTGTTTTGAAGGGTGAAGATGAATGTGCTCTCACACTCCTGCTTTCTGCCCTGTCATTAGGAGCACTTCAATTACTACACACTGGACAGCGCACTAGGCCACCTGGTCTTCTCTGTTAAATATGAAGTGATTGGGGACCAGGAGCACCTCCGTCTGATGCTCAGGTACGGCTTGTCACCTCTCCAAGTACCTTATACCCACCGGATTTCCAAGTCAGGCAACGAGAGCTTGGTATTCGACAAAGATTGTCCTCCCCCACTTTTCCGGCTGGAAAAACACTTTCATTAAAGTGAAGATTGTTTCTGACATGGAGGGATTTATTCTCTAGAAACCATGTGTCATCAAAGAGAAAATAATATCCCCCTTCAATCACGTACTTCTCTCCTGACAGTATTCTCTCCAGACGCATTACGGTACAGCACCCTCAATTATAAACTCAATTTGCCCACATCTAATACATGGGGCGAGCCCAAATCGGATTTATGCTTTGAAATTTGTCTTTTTTAAAGAGAACAGCCAATTTTTTTTTAAATACTGGGGTCTCTGGTACCCCAAAGAGCAATGCAGTCAAAACACAAGACTTAAAATCAGTCGTTTCTTAGTTTGTGATCAAACCATGTAAATACATAATTGTATTTTCTGTTCATCAGACATGCAAGGTCAGTGAAATATGACACTATCAACACGCACGTCAGCGTAACAGCATGTGCGCTGAGGGTGTCGAATTGCTGAGAGTGAGTCAGCCTTAGCTTAAGTCTGTCTCCATGCACACAACTTATTTCTCAGTTCAAATCAAGCCTCAGCTCTTATAAAAAGAAACTGAAATGACATTTTAGCAACAGCATTAATTGAACAGTTACTAATTTGTTGGTTATCAGTTCAACAACCGATCAGCATTCTTAGTTTTTATACATTTGCTTATATTTAGCTACAAATGGGGTCAATGCACCCTGGGAGACAACAGACATGTGAAAAAAAACATTAATTATTTAACTTTATTCAGAATATTATCAAATATTAATCTTTATTAAAAGAACAACGATTGAAAGATAGTTAGAAAACCTAAATCTTAACATTTATTTTCTATTCTGAAATTTGCATATCTTCATTTAGTACATTGTGTGGCCTCAGAGCTCAGAGTTTTTCCCTCTGTGGTCAGTGACCCATTTTTGTGTTGATTTTAAACTGGACTCATGGTCCTGTAAGATCCAGCCACAGCCTTGCTTAAACATACTGGCTGAAGCAGTCAGGTTTTGTTTTGTATTTGTACTGATGCCATGATCCATAATACCATATATTCAAAGTTGCCCAGGGCCTCTGGACATCATAGATCCATCATCAATCTTTGGAAATGGGATGAGGTACTTTTCTGCATGGCTATATTTGTGTCTTCACCAAGCATACCTCTTGTGATTGGTGCTAACAAGCTTGACTTTCATGTCTTCCGACCATTGAGCATGGTCCCTAGCAACATGGAAGTCAGCCAAATTTGTGGGTTCTTTGGCACAGCCTTGAATTTTTGGAACGCTATACATATTTTAATGTTCAAAAAAGTCATTCCATCTATAACATTTGAAATGAGTGGGTCACTATTTGATTGTAATACACAGTTTTAACCAAAATTTAAACCCCATGGCTGATGGTTTGCAGTTGAGCTACAGAAAGTCACTGAATTAGGTTAATATTTTAAAAAATAAGGTGAAACTATGCTCAAAACTAAAACAAAACAAAAATTTGCATGAGCACAATAATAAAGAGACAATAATAAAAGGATTGAAGCTTTAAACAGTGGTAAATCATATACAGTTTGACTTTAATAAGCACTGCAGACCTTTTACTAGATGTTTTCTCTATTTTCCAGGACCAAACAGAAGACGTATCACGACGTGATTCCGATTTCATGCCTGACTGAATTTCCTAACGTTATCCAGATGGCCAAGGTGAGTGTGTAGCAGTCGGGGAGGTGCAGGAGTCAGCACTGTTATTTTCTTCCATTGTCATTTATCATGATTTATCCTGACGAACGTGACTGATAGCTTCAGTCCCTGTGAGACTCGTCTCGGCAGCTCTGACAAAAGAGCGTCGGATACACAATTGACTTTTACTGCAAACACACAGAACAAAAGAGAAAAATCAATCAGCGGCTGTTCTCGTTTTCTTATTTCCAGCTCGTGTGTGAGGAGGTCAACGTAGATCGCTTTTTCCCAGTGCTGTACCCAAAGGTATGTAGGTCTTTATCACATGCGCCTTTAGTCTTCGATCAGCAGTCTGTCTTTGCATCTTAGTACAATCACACAGTCACCTGACATGCCAAGGACACATTACATGGCCAAGGTGGCAATAAGATGTCATCATTCTTTATGCTTGTTGAACATCTTGGGTCTGTCTGAAAACCTATCGAGCTGCCTTGCTGCATACTGCCTACATAGGCAGCTGCCTAAGTAGAGAGGATTCTGACATTGAACTTATAAGGCAGATTATTTAGACGCACTACTTAGACAGCGACTAAGACGACACAGCCTACCTTGCCAGCTAACATCTTCTTCTGTGTACCAGCAACGATTACATTGTCACAGACAAGCCCAAATTTGCAAATAAATTACACTTGTACATCTTTATACAAATTATTTTAAATTCTTATTGATCTGGCAGTATTTATAATTTTTTTGTGAGAAAAGTTGAATGCTGGGATTATCTTCACCACTAAGGAAACATTGGATGCTCCTTTATAATCCAGTCAGATTATCACTCAGAATTAAGGTGTCTCAGTAGGCAGCATTTTAAGGTATCTAAGAATTCAGACAGCCTTTGTTTTCTTACGTAGGATGACGTAAAATGCGTCTATGAGAGATAACTAGGTTTTCAGACAGACTGTCCTCACTCTACTCTTTGAGTAAACGGACACATCTGTTTACACACACTCCAATTTTGTAGATGTAAGGAGGGTAATTCTTTAATCATCTCTACAGTTTAGAAATGGGATTTCCAACAAGCTTATGGTCAGGTGTGCAAATACTTTATACTATACAGAATGTATAGCTGATGGTTATTTTCTTTCTTTTCCCCTCACAGGCTTCAAGGCTTATTGTCACGTTTGATGAGCATGTGATTAGTAACAACTTTAAGTTTGGGGTGATATATCAGAAGTTCGGACAGGTGAGTGACAATTACAAAGTTACATTTGCCTATTTCAAATCTCTCAAAACCTTAAAATACCACCCAGGTTTGTCATCCACTTAAAAAATAACGTTCCTGGTGGTGAAAAATCCACATCCTAATCGTAGCTGTAAATCGTAGCTTTCACTTCTGCTTCCCTTGAAATTAAGATGCTATTGTTCACCTAGAGCTCGGAAAAGTGGGCTCCTGGTACAGAGGGCTCATCTGGCACAGTTTCAGCTCCTTGATCCTTAAGATGGATTGGAGGAGCGGTGGGTAGACGCAAAGAGTACCCACTAGAGACCGTCACTAGTGGCATTAGCATAGCAGAGGAGATGCACTACACAAAGAGACTCATCATGCCTGTCAAAACACATATGAAATGTACTCGGTGCTCTGTTCCACTCTACTAAACTCATCACGTGTCTGACCTGCACCTTGTCGTGCCATCAAGACAGCACCGTTCACATCTGCACACTTACCACGCACAGCCTCAACAAATGAAAGTCTATGTTTATTCAGGACCTATTAGCATTTCGTCAGGCTAATTAGCCCATAGGAAATCCTAATGAACCAGCCCTGTAGGTTTTTCTAATGTCACTGTGTGCCTGTGCCTGTGTTTAGTATTTAAATATTAAGCGTCTTGTTGTCTAGCAGTAGCTGGATTAGAAAATACATTTTTATTTTAATGAAATTACCGTCTATATTTCCTTTGTAAGGCCAAAATATTATGTACATATTGTGTACAATATTGTTGTATTTTTGTCTTTATTGTTGCAGACTGTAGAGGAGGAGCTGTTTGGAAATAATGAGGAGAGCCCAGCTTTCATGGAGTTTTTAGAATTTCTGGGACAAAAAGTTGTGCTTCACGACTTTAAAGGGTAAGTTATTTATTGTACCAGCCACATGGCTACCCTCTGAAGTTCTTGAGATATTGGCATTCTTATGCTAGTATTGTTATTTGGTATAGGACAGTTGTGCCAGTACAGTGGCTACTAGGACACTGGTAGCCTAGTGGGGTCACAATTAGAAGGTTGTAGGTATTGAATCTCAGCTCTGCCATGCAGCCACTCTTGAGCCCCTATCAAGGCGCTTAACCCTCTCAGCTCCAAGGGCGAGCCGAACAATAACTTCCAAAGAAGGATGTGCGAATAAAGAATTCACTGTACTGTAGACAGGTATATGTATATATGACAAATAAAGGCATTTTACTGTCCTAGATTACCCTTATACTTACAGCATTCTAGTGAAAATTACTGTAGACCAGGGCTTTTCAAACACTGGGTCAAGTCTCTGTGCTATCGAACAGCCAGGTGCCCATACAAGCACAATTGGCTGTGTCTGAGGGAGAGAAAAGGTGAAATGGGGACCGGATTGCTGCTGCAGCTGTAGGGTCTGTTGGCTGGTCTTGTCTCTGGCGAGTAAAAAGAAGTAATCAATGACTGTGTGAGTGTCAGACAGGGTGCAGGATAATCTTTGGCTCTCCTTGGTCAGGGTGGGGAATCAGATACATCTAGATTGGCAGGATTAATGGCTTGCATGTCAAAAGCCTGTCTGGGGGGGTTTCCTACATTTGGACCAGTAGATTGGACCCACTTCGACTCTTAATAGGGTAAACTGGTGGTAAAACAGACAATAAAATAAATTGTTCATCTTCACTATCTTTAATGTGTCTGGTCTTTAGAAATGCCAGTTTGCTTTAAGATGGCTTTACTTTTGTTTATTTTAGATTTCGAGGTGGATTGGATGTGACCCATGGGCAGACAGGCACAGAATCAATCTACTCCAACTTTCATAATAAAGAAGTCATGTTCCATGTGTCCACCAAGCTCCCCTACACTGAGGGAGACACACAGCAGGTACGATCAACCGTGTCACACCTTCACCGAACATCTGTGCCGCGTAATGCTTTTTTATTGCTCACTAAATGGTCTGTCAGTTATCAGTTTATTAAGAAGCAAGGTTGCTCCCATTTAGTCAGTCTGGGTCTTATTTAAGATGATGGATGGTCTGTTGGCTCGGATGAGACAGGCATGAATGGCAGGTCACTCACACATGTCCTGCCCCTGAACATACCACTGCTGCTGCTGCTGCTGCTGCTCTGGCAGATGACGCCCTCCACAAAGTGACCTTTATCAAGCTTCTTCCTCTTACTGCTGAAACCTCTCCCTGAGGAACAGTGTTTTTTATGGATATCACTCCTCAGGGAATCTGTTTTTATACACATGCTTATCCAAACAAAAAAGCAGCAGCAGCTGCTGCCAGTTAACACATAGGGGGAACATTGTGTGAGGTCTAAATAAGGAAGATTATAAACTGTAAAATTCCACGCCCCAATATTCCAATGTAAACCCCATTGTTCATCCACCTCTATACTCATACAACTCAGCATTTGTTCAGCTTTTTAAATTAAATTCGGCTACTCAATCATTTGTCCTTTTCCACAGAATTTATATCAAACCACACAGTCCGTCCCGGCCGAGTCTGAGTCACATGATCAGTGTTGCGTTGGCTCTAATCCGCTAAGCATCATTTATACAAGCCCCGTGACATTTGGTGATATTTTATTGCATTTTATTGAAAACAAGAGTAATCAAGGGTCAAAAAAGACTATTGATTTAACCAACTCTATAAATAAACCCCCTACCTAAAGGGTTGCCCCCCCAGTGTTAAATTCATGGCTATGGCCTTGTATACAATAATTACATATCACTCACTCATTTTCTAAGCGCCCTATCCTAATCAGGATGAAAGGTGCTGGAGTCTATCCCAGCTCTCAATGGGCGCAGCACATTCACACCTTAACACACACACATCTAAGGGTAATTTTAGTATCTCCATTTAACCTGACTGCATGTCTTTGGACTGTGGGAGGTAATCAAAGCTCCCGGAGGAAACCCATGCAGACACGGGAATACATCCTTACTCCACACAGAAACAACCCAAGATCAATCCACCTGGGAATCGAACCCAGGACCTTCTTGCTCTGAGGCATCAGTGCTACCCACTGAGCCAGCGTGCCGCATCATAAATATCATTTGTCAATATTATACTTTTGGTTTACATAATTCCTTTCATTGTTCCATAATAATATCTGCTTAATTAAAAACACATTTAGCAGTTGTAGAAATTAAAAACAGTGCAAATATGAGGGGAAAAAAACATTCAGGGAGCTAAACAAATTATGACATAATATGTTTCTGTGTTTCTCTCTTTTGGGCTACAGCTGCAGAGAAAGAGACATATAGGAAATGACATTGTAGCTATTGTGTTTCAAGAGGAAAACACTCCCTTCGTGCCAGACATGATTGCATCCAACTTCTTACACGCCTACATTGTGGTGCAGGTGGAGAACGCCTGTACTGAAAATGTGCTCTACAAGGTACCACATATTTAATTACAGAAACATTTTGATGTGTTATTATGCACTTTTATGACTATATACCACTACTCTTTGCTATAGACGACTCTGGTATTATTGCTTCTCAAACACCAGATCTTTGGTTCAAGCAAGTCAATGTTTTTTAAAATGCTATGATCTATTATGGGTCTGTCTGAAAACCTAGTGAGCTGCCTTGATGCCTACTTCCTACCGAGGCAGCTGCCTAAGTAGAAAGGATTCTCATAAGACATTAAACTTATAAGGCAGATTATTAAGACCCACTACTTAGACCAAGGCAGTTGTAGCCTGGTGGTTAAGGTACTGGACTAGTAATCGAAAGGTAGCTGGGTTAAGTCCCGCCACTGCCAGGTTGCTACTGTTGGACTCTTGAGCAAGGCCCTTACCCTATATACTGTAGAAAGCTCACTAGGTTGTCAACAGACCCAATGTTTCAGAATATAGAGGCTCTAAATGAAATAGTGTGAGATATTCTGCTCTACAAAATGAGCATGTGCTAATCAGCATTCTTTAATTGAACTTTAATTGTGTAGGTGTCAGTAACAGCACGAGATGATGTCCCATTCTTTGGACCAGCCCTGCCTGATCCTGCCGTATTTAGAAAAGTAAGTCCCAGTGTATGCATAGTATGTATGATTTTACATTGTCAGTCAAACTAAATTTGCATTTTCTAACTCTGTTAGGGACCCGAATTGCACGAGTTCTTATACACAAAGATGATAAATGCAGAGTACGCGTGCTACAAAGCAGAGAAGTTTGCCAGGCTGGAGGTGAGTTGGTCATATATAAAAGCTGAAAAGTAATCAGTAAGATTAACACTTCATGGCCAGAGTGTCCGGGTATTTTAGACACACCTATTTCTAAAATTATTTATAGAAAATAAATTATTTGCTTTCAACAATGTGGCAACAGTTATGAAGGCCGGTACCCATTCATGATTGGTGTAAAGGAATGCCAGTGGCCTGCCCAGACACCTAAGCTCAGACACATCTTTAGGATAAATTGAAATGTTAATTGCCTGACTTCAAAAATGTTCTTTGACTAAATGTCCATAAATTCCCACAGACACAATTCCAGAAACTGCTGTTATAGGCACAATATATAGGCTCATGGTGAAGTGTCTGTATACTTTTGTCCATGTTGGGTACTGTAATTATTTGTGACTGGTGTTGCAGGAGCGCACCCGGGGGGCTCTTTTGGAGACGCTGTATGAAGAATTACATGCCAACAGTCAAGCCATGATGGGGATTGGTGGCGATGAGGAGAAGCTGGAGAACGGAGGAGGAGGAGGAGGGGGCTTCTTCGAATCCTTTAAGGTAATTCCAAAGATTTCTAGCTTGCAGTCTTTTAAAGAGCTCATAATCATAATCTAGAGGATTGGTACAGATTATTTGGTGGCTGGGTCTGGCTTAAGAATACAATTCACTGCTTCTGTGTGGGACTGTGGATCGGTGTGGGTGAGCTTGGTGGTCTGTGAAGCTGTGATGCTGATTCTTCATCTGTTTTTGTATGTCATTGATAGCATTTTTATTGGTCAGACTAGTTTATACCCTATAAATAAAACAGTTTTTTTGTTAGTTTAGGTGTGTAATGTGCATACAGGTGTGAAAAAGTAATTTCCCCTCTTACTAATCGTCTTTGTTATTGCATATTTGCCTCACTGAATTATTTCAGGTCATTAAACAGTTACTTAAAGTAAACTTAGGTTGAAACACAATATATTTTGTACAACAATACATATTATACATATTACCATTGTTCAAAACAATATTTACTTTCTTAGTTAATCATTTAACCTGTTTACTAAATTTAATTCTGCCTGTAGATGCCCATTCAGTTTAAAACTGATGTAGTATTTAGAAAAATCTGGTAATTAAGAGAATATTATAAATCTTTTATTACAAGAAGTGAAGCTTAGAAATAAAAGTATCAGAACATTGGGCCTAGAATGGAAAATTCCACTACCTTTGTACGTAAAAGCTTAAAAGTCAGGATGTAGTCTGTGCCTGGTGGTGCAGAACAGTGCAAGGCACAGATGAGGTCAGTGATCTTTTTAAAAAAAAGTAAACATCCACTGCTTGGACATATTAATAAATCATTTCTAAATAATGATGTGTAGAAACTACTTGAATATAACAGTGTCTAACCTGAGGATTGGAAAGAAAAAAAGAAGTGGTGATTACCTCATGCCCTTAGAAACAGTATAAAATGAAAGGTTGTGAACATTGAGATGCATTTGATCCGGATTTCTGCCCACGTTTGATATAAACTTTGAAATAAAGTTCAGAGCCTTTTATCTTTTAACTGAACCCAGCGTCTGAAGCGACTTTGACAGTTTTGTGTAAGTTTAATAGTTAATAATAAGCCAAAAAAAAAAACAAGCCCCAGGCTACATTTGAGAAGTCATAAAACCCTGCTCTGTACCACACAACCTCCAGGCTATGTCTGATCTGGCTCGTCTTGATCCTCCACCCAGAATTAAAGGAAGACAGGCATCAAGGCTTTTCTCTGTACTAGCACCCAAGTGGTGGAATGAACTTTTCCTGTCCTTTCAAACATCTGAGTCTCTCACTGTCTTCAAAAGACGATTAAAGACCTTTTTACTAATCACTTAAGTTAAAGTTCTGTCAAAAATCTTCTACCCATTCATGATTGGTGTAAAGGAATGCCAAAGGTCTGCCCATACCACTAAGCTCAGCCCCATCTTTAGGATAAATCGACCTGTTGATTGCAAACCAGTCCGTCTTGTCCATCACCAGTGCCCGACTTCAAAAATACTCTTCGACTAAATGGCCATAAATTCCCACAGACAAAATGTCAAAAACACAAATGCTTTTATAGGCATGGGTTTCAGCAGATTTGTATCCTTGGACTGATGTCTACTTAAACTAGAGTAGGGAAATGTCACTCTTTATAAAGGTATCTGCTAAATTCCAAAAATGTAAATGTTAAATGGTGAACCAACTCAGCTGCCATGAACAGTCAAGCTCAACTTTAACCAGCCCTATAGGATAATCTACAGAAAAAAACGATGATTCCAAGACTAAGAAATAAGAAAAACACAGGAGAAACATTCAGCACTCTCCTCTGTGACAGTTTCAGATAAAGAGATGGTACAGCACGGAAATGTATCATTGTTTTTCACCATGGTCTTGCAGCCCAACAAAAAAAGAGAAAACAGATACTAGGAATTATCAGAGTCTACAAAATCTAAACTAGGGTACAAGCTTTGGTTAAGGTAATCTGCTTTGGTTAAGGTAATAAGCTTTGAATTATGGTTATGGTCATCTGTATATAAGCTGAATCTGAGGTGTAATTGTTCATGCCTCACATATGAATTGCTAGAAATGAACAAATGCTTTGGAGTGGCCAGATTAAAGACTTTAAACAAACAGAGATGCTGTGGCAAACCCTAAAACAAGAAAAAAACCTTGTAGGTCCAATTTAAAGTACTTTGTGTAATTTCATTCTTTGTTTAATGATCTAAAATCAGTCAGTATAAAAATATATAACTAACAGAAGCAATCAGAATGGGGGAATGTCTTTTTTCTTACACCGTTAGTTATAGTCTGTTGTCTATAGTGCATAGCATACATATGGGAGGCCAGGTAAGAGATGACTCCATCTGTTAAGCATTTATCAGTTCTCTACAGACTTACAGAGGCAATAAGTCAGTCATTGATTAGTCTTCATTATCCTAATTAGTAATACAAATTGGTTTGCTCATGCCTGTCATTCTATGATCTGAGTTATCCATCCTTAATAATGCTCAGGGTAAAATAATTAACATGCATGACTACAGAGGAGGAAAACAAGTATTCAGCCGGTTTTTGGTTATTAAATATACAATATAAAAGTATTAAAAGTGCCAGAAGTATGTGGACACCTCTTCTAATTATTAAATCAAGATGTTTTAACCTCACGCATAGCTAGCAGGTGTAACAATGATTTAATGGAACAAAAGTTGAACCAGCTCATGGTCAGGTATCCAGACACTGGCTATACGCAGTTAAGTAAATGCTGTGGTTTATTCGTTCATCGCACTAAACAAGCTGATCTTCCACTCTCTCCTAAATCACTGTAGCAGTAGTCCAATATGCCCAAAGAACATTATTGATTAGGTAGACAAACAGAATAAAAATGTGCAAATTTGGAGTGATACAGAAATAAATGAAGTCAAGTCCAGCAAGAAGCGCATTTGCGAATTACTTCAAGAATGCAGTGAAGCGAAAGTAGAGAGAAAACCTCTCAGCTATTAATTAATTGTGTATAAATAGGGGTGATGTGAGGACACAGCTGGTGGGATTTTTTAAGAACCTACTTATTTTCATGGTCTCAGTCACTTTGGTGTCCTCCTACCTTTTAGAAAATTGCCTTCTTCAATAAGATGGTGAATTGGCTACTTGAAATGAAATCCTCCTGGATCCTCCTTTTATTGCCAATCATGATACCCTCAACCTTTATCAATTCACCTGATTGTTTTATATTCTGTGATTGTTTACTCTTGTTTTGCCCCTGTCTCCACAAGTTGGTCAGTAAATACATTGGAAATCTTTTGTTTGTATTTTTGTCAGTGCAAACGAATCAACAAAATCACAGATTTTATTTATTTCAGTTTTTATTTTACAAAAGAACCCACATTTTTTTGGAAATGGGGTTTGTATATTAAATAACAGAAACATTAACAATGTCTGAATACTTGTTTTCCCCAATGGTAGTTATGTATGCACCATACTTCTAACAGTCCATAAATGATTAAGAGCCATGTATATAGTGTCATGTGATCCAAGTTAACCCAAGTATTGTATTTATATCAGTAAAGATCGGACAGTTTATGTAGCATATCATCTTTGGTGCCTGCACTGCTACGTTTAGGTAATTGTACTGTAATCACTGTGATTCTAATATGATTCTAAAACAGCTTAATTGCTGTCATCTCTCCTGTTTCTAAACTGACTTTGTCAGCACCTATCATACTACCTAATAGCTTATCTTATTCACCTAGCCTGGCTGCTTGATTATATTAATATTCTTCTGATTAATTTTTCTGGCTTCAACCTTCCATCACTGCAAACAATTCTGTCTATCATCTCCATCTCAGGCTTTCTCACTGAATCATGGACTGCCTTTCTAATTGGAAATCAAAGCAGGGCCTTTTTTTCCCCGTCACTTCTCTCTTCATGGTTCCTGTTCCACTTCTGCCCGTAGCTCATAGTGTTTCTCTCTGACCCGTAGCGAGTTATCCGCAACAGGAGCCACTCCCTGGATGCCATGAGTTTTAGTATCAAGAAGCATGCAGTCTCCTCTAGTCCCAGCGGCAGTTTAAACCACAACAACCACGATCAGCTGCCCTCACCAGAGACCCCCAAAATCCCTACGATAGTAAGTAACTCTCACTCCAGGCATAACATGAGCCAAAGGACGTCCCCATCCTGAGTAAAGTTTCCTGATTCCCACAATTAGCACCTTCATTCTTAATATTCTACCCCCTTCTGCTTCCATCCTTACACACCTGCATCCTCACAGAAGCCTCAGAAACATCATAAGCCCAGCAAACACATACACTTGTAAGGAGTACATGATGACCTTTCCCATTACTTAAATGTCCAGTTTTAATGCCTGTGTGCTTATTGTAGGTGCTTGTCTTGTAACTGTAGTTTTGTCATTTGTTGATCCATACCATAGCTGTCAGCAGTTTATGGCTTGTCCATTCTCAGATCATTGTCAGTAGGCACTTAGAGGTAAGGAGCCCTTGCTGTATCTCCGAAAACTTAACCCAGTCATCTTGGCATAACGATTTGGCAAATTACTCAGGTCTTTATACCTGCTCAATCATATCTGCTGTATTCAACACATGCATTATGATTAACTACCATCAGCCCAACACACACACACACACACACAATTCTGCTTACACCTGGTCATTTAAGTGTCTTAGGGCGTAGCCATTTCATCAGTCACAGACTACTTGCAGTATGACGTGTAGGGAGAAGTTTTGGTTGCCAAATGTAGTTAGGGACGAGAACTAAAATGTGATTTAAATCTGTTTTAAATGTCTCGGGTGCATTTAAATCAGTATTGAATGTGGAATATCTTTACCTGGTATGAATTTACTCCATTGCCAAATGCCAGACCATTTCCTCTTTTACTCATCCAAAGGCTAAGCAGTTGTGTTTGTTTAGGATGGCTTCATGGTTCTGGCTTGCATATGCAAATTGTACGTGAATGTGTTGACATCTAAAAGTGTAGTATACAGTACAACCAGCTGAGTGAGCTCTCTGTGTATGTGGAAGTGTTGGCCAGTTTTTGCTGTTCTGGTGTTTTATTCACAGGCATAAGCGAATGATGCTGAGCTGTTTTTCTTGCTGCAGATGTTGAGTATGCAGTATGTAGCAGGGTGACTCACCTGGCCTTTCATAGCCAAAGAATCATCCTGCCTGCTTCACTTCACTTCATCTCTAATATTAGAGATCTTTTGTGCCAAAAAGCTAAAATTGTGAAGGTCCTGGCAGCCTATGTTTGTCTACAGGAACATCATAAATGAAATTACAGTGTTCCTTGGTTTTTGTTAGTGGTCCTTTAGCTAACAATCCACTGCAGTAGGTTCCTTAACTCTGCATTAATAAATGCATGGTTTGGAATCATCTGACAAATACCTGCAATTTCTCTGTGGAGATCAATAATGTAATCAATAAATCAATCAATAAATAAAATTCAACTCCTGTAGTTAACCACAAAGTGCTCATATCAGAAATAACATGGGTAGCCAAAGCCACTTTTGGAAGTCCAAAAACTATGTGTCATCATAATAATTAAAAAAATATATAGTCTGTCTTAGAATTAAGTTTTATGTGCCAATACCAGAGTTTAAACCAAAAACACGGGCATTTAGACCCATGTGTTTGGTATTTTAATGCAGAATGGACACCTACTGTAGATTGTATGGGTTACGATTGGTGTGGATTTATTTGACCAAAACCAAGAGTTTCTTTGTTATTCATGGCATAATTAAAACATTTAACCAACATATAAGAATAAAAATAAACAAAATAAATTAAGACAGAATAGAAAACAGATGAGCACAATTAACCAGTGGGCCAATGAACGTAGAGTGGGCAGAGACAAGAACCACATGAAATGTAAGTGATCAGCATGTGCTGCTTTGGCATGCCACTTGTTGGCTTACTGTTTAGGACTCCCAGCTTGGCCAACTGTCGCGATTAGCCCTTAATTACAGCAGGGGCATCTCATAATGGCAGAGTCTGAGCTTTGATCCCAATCTACATTTACATTTTCAGCATTTAGCAGACACTTTTTTCCAAAGCGGCATACATAATACAGTCTAAGCAATTGAGGATTAAGGGCCTCGCTCAAGGGCCCAACAGTGGCAACCTGGCAGTGGTGGGGTTTAAACCAGCAACCTTCTGTTTACTAGTCCAGTACTCTAACCGCTAGGCTACAACTGCCCTACAACTTGGTTTTAACAAGCTAAAGTATGTGGAAAAATAATTTTAATGCACTGCAATAAAAGTGTGTATGTGTATACATATATGACAATAAGTATTCTTTATTTTCAATATGACGTTAATGTGGAAATAATCTATTTGTATGATTATACATCTATAATATGATTATTTATGATATTCCTGTTGCTGTTGGTACAACAGTGCTGCCTGCTTATTGGAGAGCTTTAAATGCATCTCCTAATGGATTTTTAAAGAGTTTTAAGGCACTTTTAAAATAAAAAAAAGCGCTCATGCCCAGAGCTCTACTCTAAAAAACTGACAATTTGTGAGGTGTGAATTGCAGTGACTGATTATTATATTCATAATCTGAATGGGTTTCCTGGAAAACAGCTCACTTACATGCACATCGCAAGTCTGAATATGAATGTTAAATTGGCTTCTCTGAATGTAGTCCTTACTAAACAATACTTCTTTTCATTCTTTTGTGTTCCCTACAGAAACTAATTAGTGCTGCATTAAATTCCTTTCTTTCAGAGAAGTGAATTAAATTATCAGCCATATGCTGGGGTTGCATACTGGATGGCATGTCAGTTGTCAGGCAAAGCCAGTGCCACTCTGGTCACCACACTGGCTCTGCCTTGAAGTTATATATTTTTGAATAATTCTGCTACACTTTAAGTAATACTACGGTAATGCACGTGTATTAGTTATTTTAAACAATAACTAATGCTAATAAACTGTTTTGTATTTGTGTGTCTGCAGCGTCCTGCTGTCTCTAATAGTGTGGCGTGTGTCCTCCTTTCCCCAGCTCTGCTCTCTTGTCCCTCACAGGCCTTCGTAACCACCCTGGTTCCTCAGGCATCTCATCTGGCTGCTGTGTCGTCCCCATAACGACCCTTTCCTGTTTGATTGTGCTGTAGAATATTAAACTGTTCTATGTGATTTAACGACCTGCTGCATGATTGTCTCCCTCTCTCTCTTTCTCTCTCTATGTGTCCCGCTGTCCGTGTGGCCCTCTGCAGTCATTGCTTGTCCCAGGAAAAAGTCCCAGTAAATATGGACGTCGCGGCAGTGCCATAGGGATAGGCACGATAGAAGAGGTTCATATGATACTCTTCACTTTTTTCCTCACTCTGCATTTCTCACTTGTACTTCATGACTTGTACTTTAATTTTTTTTTTTTTAACCCATATTTTTCATAGCAGTGGCAAAAAAATAATTTTGACATTTTCCTGTACTGAGAAAAAAATGACAGGTACCTATTTTAACCAAACCCACTTTATTACAAACACCTGTAGTCTTCATTTATGTATTTATTCAGTCAACCAGTCATGTGGCCACAGCACAAGTATATAACCAGACTGGTTTGCCATAACAGGAAGATTACAGTCATTCAAATAACCACTGTTATAAACAGGTTGAAAAGCATTGTTAAATACACAACCAGTCCTACTAGCACAACTAGCCCACCAGTGCTGAGATCTCAAGCTCTTACAGACTACACAATTACATTTACATTTACATTTTCAGCATTTAGCAGACGCTTTTATCCAAAGCGACTTACACAATGAGCTGAACACGATGAGCAATTGAGGGTTAAGGGCCTTGCTCAGGGACCCAACAGTGGCAACTTGGTGATGGCAGGGCTTGAACCGGCAACCTTGTGTTTACTAGTCCAGTACCTTAACCACTGAGCTATCACTGCCATGAGCTATCTACACAGACACATGATTGGCTGTATGTCTGTACAGGGTTTCTTCATAACTGCTGCTATTACGGCCTCTGCTGGCTGATCGATGGTGCCTGCACAATGAGACAGGGGATAACAGAGATCAGTGCGTGATCCCCATATAAACCTGGGTTGGAGGGGGAGGAGGGAGCGTTTGACACCTGCGACCTTCCTTGGTCGAAGTGGAGGTCTACAGCAGTGGAGGTGAATTATAATTGGATAATTAGATACGACTAGATAAAAAAAAACTGCAGTAGCAACAACGGAATGATTTTCAGTTTGCACTGCTTCGACTGTTGTGGTGTTTAAATTCCTGTTATGGTTTTTCACTGTACCTCTTTAATCAGCTCTGTTATAGTTGGGTTTTAAATGTGGTGCTTGCATTCTCTCACTCCAGTGTCAACTTGATTGAGTGGTCTGCACTGTTTCCTGTTCCACCCATACAGCCTGTTTTAATACACTAAGTCCCAGGTTACTAAGGGTAGCTAAATTTAGTCCATATCGATCACTTGGGAATGGAAACAATCACTATATTTATATACAGTTAGAAAAAGGAAGTGGAATATGAAACAGAAATTTAGAGTCAGAGTTTTCTCTGACTTTTTTTAATACTCTCATGGTAACAGGGCTTTTTAAGTCACATTATATATGCTATACAATTAAAGCTGTAAAATCCCTGTAAGCACACTAAAAGAACAAAGAACCTTCAGTGAAAGCACACTCAGTGAAGCCCAGGAGTACAGTCCTTTCATCTCACAGTGATACAGTCACTGTAGCCCAGAGGATCCGGAGAATACATTTAAGTGATCTCTGTGGATCAGCCTGATGTCAAAAGGCCACTTCTGCATCACATCAATAGTTTCTTTTTTATTTCTATTTATATTTTTTTCCCCTTTTTTCTCCAATCTAGTCGGTTGTATCTTTCCTTCACTGCTACAGACCCTTACCCTGACCAAAAACTGCTGTATTTAACACACGCACTCTCTGACATTAACTAGGATCTCAGCGATGGTAGACTAGCGCATTAGACAGCTGCGTCATTCGAGTATTACAGTCTTACTTTTTAAAAGATGTCAGTATGCATTCTAAAATGATAACAGCTGGAAAGTAAGAACAAATCATGCCAACAGAGATGTAAAATTGCTTTTAGTTTTAAAAAAGTATAAAAAACAAAAACCATAATGTATCATGTATTGGATTTTAAGCAACCTGTATAGGAGTATAACCCTTCCCCCCTACCCCATCGAAACAAGCTATATCAAATCATACTAAAAGGGCACTGCACGGGGTGACATGGCAGTCTGCCCTTCTTTAAAAAAAATTTTGATTAGGCCACTCAGGTAATTCAGCAGTAAAATACGCTAGCACACCAGAGCTGGCATTTTGAATACACCCTATCGAAGCTCTGCCATCCGCCTATACAGGGTAGGGAGCCGGATAGGGAGCCGCTGGCTGATTGATGGCATCTGTACAGAGTAGAGGAATAATGTTGATCAGGGTGTGGCTCTCCATGCATAAAGCTGATCCCCATATGAACTCGCCTCGTGCAGGTGAAAAGATGCAGTCGGCTACTGTGCACGTGTCAGAGGGGGCATGTGTCAGTTCGCTCTCCTCAATCGGGGCGGGGGTCAGCACCAGTCAAGAGGAAGCATAACGCAATTAGGTAAAAAACTGGACGCACTAAAAATCGGGAGAAAAAGGGAGAAAATGCATTAAAAATGTATATTAAATTATTTAGACAAAACACATTTGGGACACATTTGTTAAGGTTATGAGCTAGTTTGCTTATTTCTACTTATAACTATCCAAGCTTCTAAAGCTGCTTTATACCAGGTTCCCTTTGTGCTGATGGTCATAAAATGCCAGAACATTTTCACACTTTTGTCGCACTGTTTTCAGATCATGAAACAAACCCTATTACACAAAGGAAATGTAACATTAAGATAATTGGGCCACTTGAACAGTCTGGCTTTAATTTAGCCAGCCATTCAGAATGTAAATCTGTCCTATTGTACGCATTGCCATATAGCTAAGGTCAATGTTAAATCCAGACAGGATGCATTGGAAGGAAGAAAAGAAGAATCACTGCTAATTAAAGAGGTATTGCAAAAAAAAACAACCATTTGGATGATTCCCAAACTTTAGGATGTTGTTTTATGAACAAATGGACAACAAAGGTGTTAATATGTCTGGCAAAGCATAACTGTGCATGCTTATATTCTCTCCACTGTTACTAGATGTGGTTGGCTCGCAACTAAGTTGGCAATTTGTTTCCCCTGCAGTCTCTGATAATTCCGGGTAGAAGCCCAACACGCAAAAAGTCTGGTCCATTCACGTCTCGTAGGAGCAGTGCTATCGGCATCGAGAACATCCAGGAGGTTCAGGAGAAAAGGTGAGCAATCATTTAAATCCCTCAAGCTTCTGTACAATCAGTAGAGAATTATTGACATTTTTAAGAACATATCAACCTCACAACTGGTCTAGAAGCATGTTAAGAAAGACAGTGCATATTTAGTTTCACTGTATAAACAGACATCTCTGATAGTGTATTTGTGTATGTGTGGTCACTGAAGGAATGCAGCCTTGTTGTCAAAGGACAGGACAGTGCTTTGTCTGTCCCTACGCAGTGTCAGTCTCAGGAATGGCAGGCTCATCATGGATTCCTTCAAGTACTGATGCCACTATAGATTATTATGTCCTTAAAGAAATGGTTTCATTAAAATCAGATAAACATGAGCCTCCTTACTCCAAATGTATGCTTATTTATTTTTGCACTTAAGCTACTAGGCTGAGGATCAAACCTAGGTCTTTGAGACCCATAATGTTTAACAGTATCCACACTTACAGCTGTGTGGCATGCTAGCCCACCACCCCAGAGAGTCTTGTTTGAGTCTTAGCGGTGCCAATGACATGGGTGGAAGCTTAACAAACATGATTGGCCACAGTTGGTGTATGAAGAGGGAAAGGCCAGATGGGGAATACACATTATTCATGATCTTTGTTGAAATCTTTCCCAGAGAGGGTGTTACACAAGTGTCAGTGGTTGCCAATTTTTTTTTCCATTTTCTCCCAGATATCTCCTATTTGCACCCAGTTTGAACATTTTTTCCAATTTGTCTGTGAACTCCGGCAATCTCTGCCTACCACAATCGCCCTCATTGCCAGCACCTCAACCAGGAGTCACAGTTGCAGCAAGTTGTCCACCCCTCCCACAGACACAGCCTGTTTTGTCTGTATAATTAGAATATTTTATATAAAAATAGAAATCTATGTACAAAAGTTAATAACATGTGGCTACGTAGTAACAAAGAACATTATGCACAAGAAAACTATTATTTACAGTGCACTGAAGCCAGCCTTGTAGCTTTCGTGTAAAATGAAATAAGTACTTAATTGGCCAAATAGCTTCTTTTGGGTTAAGAGGAAATTGTGTGAATTTGATTTTTTTTTTTTCATAACCATTTCTTTAAAAACAGCAGCCTGGCCTTGTAGCCTTAGTTAATCTGTAAAATTAGCAGTGTGACTATTAATACGTGGTGGATTTTTAATGATTTTGCTTAACTAATCTCTAATATGTGACTGATTTATGCTTTATGCTTTTCAAACATGCTTTAGAAGCATTTAAATAAATAGGAAGGGCAAAAGTCACTTAAAAACATGAGTGTCCAAACTTGATGCACATTTCTGTAGTGATTGGCATAAAAAGAGCTGTACAGAGGTGTAGATATACTGTAACTTAGCTTCTGCAGACATGACACAAAATACAATACAATAAATTTGAATATTTCTGATTGCAAATAAGAGAGCGATAGAGAGAAAGAGACAGAGGTTTATTTGCACCAGCTCGTCTGGATTTATTATTGGTTAGCATGCTTTTAACAAATGTCTACTCTTTTACTACTAACAAGCAGCAGTACTCTGCAGCTTTGCTTTGACATGAGCCTGGAGTGCAGTGTTTGAGATATAGTACTCTATAAAAATAGGAATTCTCCTGCTGCCCTCTAATGGTGTGTGTGTTTATTTGCAACAGCAGAGAGAACTCACCCAACACACAGAAAACCTCAGACAGTGGGCACGCATCCCAGGATCCCAGGTCAGAAAACTCCTCCAACCAGAGCTCACCTGAAGGCCATGTTTCTAAGAACAGGTGGGATGTAGGACTCACTAGAGGTTATTCTCTGCCGGACGTGAGCCTGCCCTGATTTTTAGCTGATAATTCATTGATTTGTTTTAAGCAATCACTTCATTTTGATTAGGTTTGCATTTAAATGTTGGTGGTTTGAATCATTATATCATTTAATGATTCAGAAACTGTAATAGCCCAGGTGTATTACAGTTTATTATCTTAAATTTTTCATTATTATTTGTTAGGATTTTAACGTCATGTTTTACACACTTTTGTTACATTCATGACAGAACAGATAGTTACTGGTTACACAAGATTTATCAGTTTAAGTTTAATGTCAAACCCCACCTCTGATTGGCTGATTATTTGGATCAGGTGTGTTTAAGTGGAAAAAATCCATGGTACTAAATGACCATGGTTAGTAACCACTAATGTGTATTATGTAATTGTGTGCCCCTATGTGTGTTTACTTATGTAGCTCAGTGATGTGCTGCAGGGCTCCTTCCATCCCTGAAACTCAAGACATCTCACGCTCCTCTTCGAATTCCAGCAGTTTTGCCAGTGTGGTAGAAGAAATTGAGATTGAAGCCACAGAGGATTATGATACAGGAATGGTGAGAGACATACAGCTTATAATTCTTTACTTATAGCAGCCAATTAAAGCAAATAATGTAATTTTTTAAACTGTGGTGTTTATGTAAAGCATGATTTGTTTTTTTGCATGTAGAAAATTTACAGGGTTGGACAAAAGTTCTGTTAGTGAACTTTACTGATGCTGTTACTTTTAATAAATATCTGTCTTGGTGGGAGCTGGGTGGCACAGTGGTCTATAATGCCAACCCACCAACGCTGGTATTCGGGTTTAAATCTCAGCATTACTATTGGCCTGCAGGGCTTCTAAACAGACATGAGTGGCCTTATTTGAGGGTGGTGGGTGCCCTGACCAGGGTGTTCCTCCCTTGAACCCAGTGTTTCCCAGTGAAGCCGGACCCACCCAACATGACCCAGGATCAAGCGGTCTGACTAATGCAACAGCACTTTGTGACCTTTTTGCATCTCTTTGGAACATAATTGCTATAAACACTAGCAGCTTAAAGTGCTTATTGCTTGCATTATTCTGTCCACACATGTATTATGGTATGTGTATACATAATATTGCTTTTTGTTAAAAATAATAAGTGTGTGTTTCTTGTAGGAAAGTTTGTCGTCGTCAGGGACACTACACAAGCAAGGCTCGTTTAACTGCAGTGCATGGCTGGAGGACAGCGTTAACAATGTCAGCGGCAAAAGGAGGGGAAGCTATTCCTGTGAGTTACACAACATAGATTTTTTTTATTATATCAATTAGAAATGCCAAATGTAGCAGATTATAGAAGTACTCAGTGGTTTTGCCATAAGTCAGTCGCATTGTGTGTCATTTTGGACTGTTGATGTTTCAGCTCCGGGAAAGCCTCCTGATATCCGCATCAGTCTGGACGGACAGCAAGATCCCAAATCTACATCAGTGAGTCACTTTAAAGTGTCTGTTCATATAAACCAATTAAACTATGAGTCTGCTTAAAGAGAATGTGCCTTTATATTTTCTGTACAGAACTGCTAGCCTCTTCCACAGGATTGCATCGTGGATTTCCATCAACAGGTCTGTTGTTTCTCATCAAAAACTCATGTAAATGTCAACAGACATGCATCAGTATAATTCTGAAAATCACTTTGTCTGTAGAAATGGACCACAGTAAACCACAGTGCTGTCAATATCAACTTCATACAAATTCTAATGTTATCCTGTTATTTATTGGTGGTGTCTGAAAACCATTAATAATGTGTTTATAAATGCCTATGTTTCTGTATATCCTTAAGTCATAGGACAGTGGCTGTGTTTACATATGAATATTTTCTCCAGTCTGACTGAATTCATTCCAATTATAGATTAAGACTGAGGTATTTGTATGTACACTCTACTACAGTCTTATGTTTACATACACACTATATGCAATCCAATCCAAAATGTCATGCATGTGTAGAGTACCACTGAGTGCCCATTACATTATTATATCACTATTACATTATTATACATTAATACACTGTTACATTATTGTTGCACAGATGTATCTTTGGCACCCCAAATGATAAAAAGTTAAGCCATGAGAGCCATCTGCAATCATTTCACTTGTACTTAAGTGCCTCTCTTTTTTCTATAGTGATCTATATCACATTCCTATAAGAATCATCTCTGCTTTGCTGCTACTACTGAAGCTGAAGATTATGATGATGATAATAAAGATGATGATGATGAAAGAAGATGGTTCCAGTCTGCACTACAGTAACAGATGACAGGATCATAAGCGTACATTGCATCAGACTTGCTTTATCAGGCCCAAAGTAGCAGAGATTTGGAAAAGACCTCATTTGCACTGCACCACTGTCTTTTTCATTTTCTTTTCCTAGTTTTCTCCCAAAAAATATAATTTATTCTGTTCTGTCGTCTGTGGTGCCTTTGGTCAGTGTAATTATAAATGTGTGTCTAGTGCCCATTGAGCAAACATTGCTACCTGTTTCCTAACCTGGCAAACATGGTTTCTACATGCTCCTAAAGCTGTGAACTCTACAGAAATTCTTTTTTTTTCCACTACATTCAACCAGAACTTATTTGTAGCCCTTAAACTGAATAGAATGTTTCTCAGGCATCTGCATGTTGGTTTTTTTTTTCTTTTTTTTATATTTGCCTGTAGGTAAACAATAATGCTACTGATATTGTTGCTGATACTGTTATTTTGTGTTTAAGCCATGTTGTTAGTGATGCCACATTAACATAATCCTAATCTAAGAGAAATAGCCCTTCCCTCACAGTCTGTTAACATCATCCGGCTATTAGATGGGGAAAACAGCTAAAATGTCACATCAAATATACAAAGCATTTACTTTCAAATCCTTTGTTAAACTGTCAGTTGACTTAGCTTGACATATTTCTTTGAATGAACTGCCTAATTTCTGTAAATAGTGCAAGACGTCACCTTATTATATAATAATGTAGGTTTTAATATATAAACATATTTAATGTAAATAAAGTGCCCAAACCATAAAAATTCCACTTGCCATCTACATTTACACCTGGTTGTGGGAGGCAAAAACTCAAAAACCAGCCTTTGAACATTTTATAAATTAAACAAAATATTTAAGCCTCAGTTACAATATCTTCACTTTCACATCCTCATTTCTTCAATGCTCTGACTCTTTATTTATTGCACAAGCGTACACATCCCTCATTTGTTTGAGGTGTGGTGTGAGTCCTGCCATGCCCACATAATGTAAATTGCATGTAGACCAGTTTTATATAACCCAGTTCATTTGCGAAGAGTGCAGCTGAATTGTGACTGAATATGGGCCCAAAGTTTTAAACGTAAAAAAACAACCAGACCCGCATCCCCATCTATGTAATTCGAATTAACAATTCAAGAGAATGGTACCATTTTAAATGTTTTTTTTTTTTATTTAGGGGAACTTTAGTAATAATAAGTTACTATCACTTAATAACAAGAGCTTGATTTTAGTCTTTAGTAATAGTCCCAGTTATTTCTGTGCAGGAATTAACGTTATGTCTGTTCAGTGTATATTTTACACAGTATAAATTATTGTCTTGCTAATGTCTTCTCTTTGTTAGCTCACTGGATCACATGATGTTATTTGAAGTACAATTAAAGAATGTTTAGCATGTGCCTGAAATAATTCAACCCTCTCAGTCAGACCTTCACTTTCCTTGTTTTGATTGAAGCTTGGACTTGTACTTAGGACAGTTTTGAGGGCTAAGGATTAGTCTATTTTAGTAGTTTGTCTTTCTACTATACAAGACACGATGGCAAAAGCTCACATTGTTCACTGAAAAACAATAATGTAGGTGGACGTGTATTGCCTTACTAAGCAATGCCAGTATATTAGGAGGGTATAAGGTAGCAGCAGGTTTGATTATCAATGTTAAGTTTACATTATCGCCAAAGGTATGTGGACATCCCTCTTGAATTTTATTATAATGGGTTCATTATTGCAGCTGTATAGATTAAATTATATTCGTCCTGCCAACAGTGTAAAAAGGTCAATAACAGATCCAGCATGACTGTGCCATGACTGAATTGTTTAGTGTACAGGAACTTGTGGCCTGCACAAAGCCCTGACCTCAACCCTTTTGAACACCTTTGGTACAAGCCATGCCTTCTTGTCCCACATGATTAAAAATAATTGAGGCTATAGCAACTCTATAGGGCAACTTTATACTAACATTCATGGCTTTAGTGGGACGTCTAACCAGCTCTTGATTAGGTATACAAATACTTTTGGTCTTATATACACTGCATGTCAATCATAAACACAGGAAGCAGGTTCAAGTCAAGACTGTATAAATTATTCCTGCGTCTATATGTAATTTAATACCCTGTTTAAAATGCTGAAACTGAGAATAAAGGATTCATACTAACATGTAATGTAATGTAAATACCATCGTTCTCTGTTGAGAAAGCCAAAATCAAACTGCACCTGTCAATGCACCCTGCTTTTGTGCTCCTCTGTGCTTTGTTTTGGTCATTTAAAGCAACAATCATTTTTGAACTTGTACTGCAAAAGTCAGAATGTAATTTAAAAAATGAAGCACAACATGTGTGCTGCTGAAAACAGGGTACTGATCAAACCTCGCTTCTTTGCTCGAACGACTGTTTGTGAACTGCTCTCGCTTTTGTGGGTTCATCCTTGTAAATACAGCTGTTTTGTACATAGTGCCCTGACCAGATGAAATAAAGAGACTTGGTTAAAATGTTATTTTGAGGCTTTACTGTCTTATTCATTGTTTATTTATCTTTAGCACCCACGAATCCTGACCAATATAAATAGTGACACAATGGGGTGGCGCAGTGGTAAAACACTCTAGCACACCAAAGCTGACATCTCTAATTCGTGAGTTTAAATATCAGCTCTGCTACCAGACAATGATTGGCTCATCTAAGGGTGGGATTGTCAGAGAGGATTCCTCATAACTGCTGCAATTATGACCTCTGCTGGCTGTTTGATGGTACCTGCACAAAGACGGGACAATGGAGAACAGTGCAAGACCGACCTTGTGCAGGAAAAAAAAGCAGTGGTCAGCTACTGCACACATGTCAGAGTGGATGTGTGTCTGTCACAGCTCTCATTGGTCAGCAGAGGAGGTCAGCAGCAGAAGAGGAAGCGAAATGTGATTGGGTAATTGGGTACAATTAGTTTGGGAGGAAAATTAGGGAAAATGCATTAAAAGGGCTTAATTGGGTTCAGATTCACACATTTATTAATCAAGAAGGACCCCTATAGCATGCCCACTGACCAGATGTTATTAAGGTCTTGGACCTTTTTCAGCATTGTAATGACACTAACATTGTTAATAACATGGTGTGCTGTATTTGTATTATGTGCAGCAGTGTTGTTGGGTCTTTATCTTTAATGCCAATATATACATTAAGTGGTGCACAGTGTATAATTACAATGTATGCTCGTAATAAGAAAACAATCTGATTCATTTACAGAAGATCAACTCACTACCAAAAAAGACAAGTGACGATTAAAGCAGTTCCCAGCACCGGTCCATCACAGGGCAAAACATCCACAGATTCTATCATTTAAAAGGTTAACATGTTTACCTGAAGTCCCTCACTTTACTTTGTTAGGGCAATGTAAATGCAAATAAAGCTCAGAGTGGGGCATACGTTTAAGGCTTCCATTCAAATGCCATGCCAGGGTGCAAAAACAACTCTGTTCTTATCATCTTTGCTTTAAGGGGAATTTTTTTCATTCTGCAGACATACATAATGACACAACTTAAAAATTACAGTATAAAACGTTGAAAATCCATGAAGTAATGGTCGAACACTAGAGGGAGATAAAGTGTGTGTGTGTGTGTGTGTGTGTGTGTGTGTGTGTGTGTGTGTGTGTGTGTGTGTGTGTGTGTCGCAAGTCTTACAAGATCTTGCTTTGTGCAATGGGGCACAATTGTGAAAATATTGCATATGCACACAAATTACATCTTAGCTCTTATTCTTATATTATTATCTACTTTTCAGTGTTTAATTTTAATTTCCAGTCTTTAATTTTTAATTAATACTTTTTAATTTTAAATTTTATTTTTATTAAGACAAATTAACAAGTAAACAAGTGCTTAAAACTTGTGATAAACTCTGTCTGTAAAAACAGTGTAAAGCACTCCGGTTGTAAAACATGCTATCCCTCCAGTGCTGAGATCTCAAGCTCTTGAGTTCAAATCTCAGCTCTGCTATCAGCCAACCAGGCACCCTTACATACTCGCAATCTGCTATTGGTCTGTAGAGGGGGTACAAAGGCTGAAATAGGGATCTCATTGCTGGCTAAGGTGCCTGCACAGGGTGGCTGATCACGGATTAGTTCTGTGAGACCCCATTCCGGCAGGTAAAAAAAAGCGATAAGCTGCGTGTGTTGAAGGGGTGTGTGACAGTCTCAGGCCTCTAAATCATGGGGGTGGAAACTAGAAGCTCCAACTGGCCACGACTGAAGTAGGGTGCAAAAACTGGAAAAAAGTTCAAATAACATTTAAAAAATTGCCTGGTACAGATTTCCATGCTGTCAACATTATAATGGTGAGAAGAGCTACAGTCAAACCAAGTATAAACTTTTCTTTTATTGTGAAATCTAGAAGTGGTTTCTGCTGGGACTACAGAGAAATCTGTTTAGTAATTCATTTCATCTGGAATTCATTAAGACCAATGAAATACTTTACAATGGAAGACAATATAAGAAATTCTAGGGTCTAGAAATGAACAAGAACACCATGCATGAATAATGCAAAAATATGAAGAACACATTGTCAACGAGTCTTTTCCCATCTCCCGAAAACACACTGAAGGTGTAGTAGCTCTTGAAACTTTACTTATGTGTGAGTGAGTGAGTGAGGGAGTGAGTGAGTGAGTGAGTGAGTGAGTGAGTGAGTGAGTGAGTGAGTGAGTGAGTGAGTGAGTGAGTGAGTGAGTGAGTGAGTGAATGAGCAATAGATTAGTGCCCTGTTGACGATTTATTTCACCCAGTAATTCCGCGGGCCAGGGATTCTTCCTGACCCTAATAAGGATGTACTGTAGATGTAACTAAAAAATAAACAATGGTGGCACATTTCAATGCACACCAGCAAAAAACTTCAGGATTTCACCATCTACAGTCCATAAAATTAAAGATTCAGAAAATCAGAAGACATTGTATACACACACACACACACACACAAAACACAATCCAAACATGCACATTTTTGTTTGCCATTTGCCTGACCTCATGCAGTACCTCACTGATTTGCATTCCATTCAGTGGTGGTGTTACTAACTCCTCCTAAAAGAACCCTGTAGCTACCCGTAGCTGCTATGCTATTAAAAGAAAGATAAAAAAATACGTGTGCTGATAAGTATGTGTATGCAATTAAATAAATACTGTAAGTTGTAAATAGGATTTAGTTTAATTTAGATAAAGCTGGTAGAGATGTGGTCTGTACCACTGTTCATTGGTTATGGGGAGTCCATATATTGGTGTATCAGAGCTGTTTTGACAGAATATTATGTGGGTGGGTCTTGGAATTATAAAACTTCTCTCCCATTTGAGGTCATAAAGGCTATTAATTAGTCATGTGTGGTGATTAATATGAAGGGTGTATGGAAATGAATGCACATGGTTTTGGAACAGGACGTCCGACATGCTTATAGTGAGGTATCCACAAACGTTGTACAAGTAAAATTCTAAGCATCTTGGCTTGAGAACAAGCAGTGACTGTAGTCTCCATCAGCATTAAGCCTAATGCGAGCATGTTTAGCAGTTACACTTTTCTATATACGTTATATATGTGCACACTAAACCTGTTAGCATGGGCACATGTTGCAATCATTTAGTGACAACAAATTATTATTCAACTATCCAAATTATTTTATTGTCTTGAAAAATAATTTTCTAATGAAGCTGCTGATTTCTCTCACTGCACACTGACTGTGTTCCAAACTGCACACCTCCCTGCTAAAGAGCATGTACCAATTAGTAAACTACTAGTGATGTCTAATGATTGTTGTGTAATTTCTACAGAAGGAACAAAATCTGGTGTTCTGTGTATCAGGGCAAGGGAACTGTCATACGGAACTGCTGATTTCACGCCCGGTAACATAATGTGATGTATAATTCACACTCTTCCTCATCATCTCCTATTTAACACATCATTTATCACTTCCTACCAAACTAACACACTTCTCATCACCCCCACCACACCAGAGGCTCTGTTGGAACAGTTTAACCAGCTCTACTTCCCAAACATCCTCTTTTAATGCCATGCTGTAATACATAAAACTCTTCTGAAAATAGGTTAAAGAAATTTCAGAATGTTAGATCTTTAGAATGTTTAATAAATGGATAAATAATATCAGTCGGTAACCATGTGACGCCATTAGACTTAAGATTTTTTGCATATTTTTCCTGTTGTATTCTAATTTTGAAAATATATATTTCCTTTGAACTCAGGGAAACCTCCGTCCCTTGCAATGTAGGATTACACTATGCTTTTTGTATTCCTTTTCTGCTTATCCCAACACCTTGACTGGATAGAGCTCATTTCTAATTTTTCCAGTCAATGTGTACCTGTTAAACTTGTAAACCATGTAATTAAAACCTAGGGTCACGCATCAGGTCTCTTTTCTACTTCACTGTGCAGTTAAAATCCAACCTTCCCTTTCAAATACCTGGCCAATTGAGCCTAATTTTATTGCTTTCCCCTGTGGTCAACCAATTTTGTTCTTACCAGTTACAACGTACAGGTTAGTTTTCTCTATTGCATAAGAGAAAGCATGGATTCAAGTTAGCAGTTGAGCCCACTGTGAAAATGCTCTTAGAGCAACAAAAATAAATCACATAAGTGTTATTAAAAGAATCCCCAATTGTGAATGTCATGGTCAGGGATATTTTAAATGTTAAGTAAATATTTTAAGACTTAAAACTTGGCGTAATCTTTAATTCATCACTGTCATTTGAGCCACACATCAAGTCTGTCACTATGACTTGCACAATATTGCATGCCTTTGCCCTGAGCTCAGCGATGATGACGCTAAAATGTTGGTAAATGCTTTCATCTTTTCACGCCTGGATTATTGCAGCTCTCTTTTTACTGGTCTCCCTGCTAATCTGCTAAACCGGCTTCAGTCCTTACATTCAGAGTCCTCAAATTTACTATGCGTTCTGCACACATTAATCCAATCCTCCATCGTATTTACTGGTTACTGATATCTTCCAGTATTCTATATGAAACTGGATTACTTTTAAAGTCTTTCATGGTCTCGCTCATAAGTATCTCAGTGAGCTCCTTCATCCTCACTGTCCCAACCGTTTTCTCAGATCCTCTGGCTCTCGACTTTTTGCTGTCCCACATATGAGTCTTGCATCTGTGAGTGGCAGGTCCTTCAGTTCCACTGACCCCAAACTCTGGAACTCTCTCCTACAATCCCTTTGTGACTGCTTCCACATCTCTATATTGTCAAAGGCCAAAGTGTCCATGCTTACCCCGTCCACACTCAACAGCGCCTCCGATAGACAATAGAAGAAGAATAGAAGAAGGCCGACTGGTCCAACAAAGCCTCTTTTCTCCAAGATCAGGCACCTGTGCATCAGTCACCCGAGGATGAGACACCACCAGGATGCACTGTGGAATGATACACTTTGCAACATACAGAGGTTGAAAGATCTACTAGTAATGTCCTGAAACCAGATGCCATAAGACTCCAGATGTCTTGTGGAGTCCATTGCTCAGTGGGTCACAGCTGTTTTAAAAGCATTGGTGGGTAGTCCTAATGTTTTGGCTCATCTATGTGAATCAATGAATACATAATCTACTAAAAAAAGAATTCCTAGACAACTGAAGGCTGACAATTTTTTATACTCTTTTGGGAAGAGCATCCGGATAACACACCCACTAGATGCTTGTCCTTGTGCAGACGGCCTCGTCTTACCCACGCGCTATTGCTACAATGAATTAGATCAAATCAAATATCTGTCACTGGGGGAGTGTGTATAATTAGAAGGCATTGAGACAGTCAACTAATACATGTCTAGATAATTTAATTTATATCTTGTGATAATTATCTTTGCATAAAAAATGTATGCCCACACACCCTGTTGGCTTATATGTCAAAAGAATTTGTTTCTAATAAGAGTCCTACTTCAACTATGCCAAAGGCCAAGAGATTCAGACACCCACTATGTCTGGGAGATTAAATCAGCAAGCGTTTGCCACTGTCTAATATTTAGTCACTACTTCGCTCACAATACACGCTTTTATAAAATCTGGCAGGAAGTTTGACCCTGTCACCTCTGTGCAGGCGGCATAAAATGTCTAGACTCTGTCTGTAGTGACACCAAGACAGCCAGGAAAGGATGGACATTTACAGAAAGAAGCCCAGGTTTCTTTTAATGGTAGAAAAAGCCATGGGAATATCATATGATGCTGAAGATTATACAGTCTTCGTGCACCGAAGTCCCTGGTTTACCATAGTTTCTGTACTCGTCATGTTGTTGTATATCAGGTTAGCTAGAGAACAAGGAAAAACTGAGCTGGAATGAAAAAACAACAACCATCAGACAGTAAATTATGCTGACCTACTTCACTGCCAAAGACCTGACCCGTAAGAGGAAAATACATCATATTTGTACAGTGACTGAGGGCTGTTTGAAGTTAATGAACCTTATGTTAAAGGGCAGGGGGTTTACTTCTACCCTGTTACAAAACCACAAAATATAACCATATGCCATAAACAAGAAACTGTTAGTGGGTTGTTACTACATCAATTTATTGCAAAACCACAGCCAGAAAAATAAGAATAAGTGTACTCACATACACACTAATAATCTGGTCATCTGGGTATAACCATTTGGATTTTGTAGGAAGAAACTGGAGCTCCCAGAGGAAATCCAAGCAAACACAAGAAGAACATGCAAACTTCTCACAGAAAGAAGCCGGCTGCCCAACTGCTAATTGGTTGCCTGGCATCTTTTATGGGCTATATGCCCCAAAAAACATGTTGTAGCCTAGTGGTTAAGGTACTGGACTAATAACCACAAGGTTTCTGGTTCAAGCCCCATCACTGTCAGGTTACTGCTGTTGGGCCCTTGAGCAAGGCCCTTAACCTTCAATTGCTTAGACTGTATACAGTCGCAGTAATGTAAGACGCTTTGGACAAAAGCGTCTGCTAAATGCTGAGAATATAAATGTAAACACACTGGTACAATGTATTCCAAAATAATAAATTAAAGGGACCATGTTTCAACATGTATAGGTTTAAAATATTTAAGCAAGATCATTTTCAGTTTATCTAAGCTACACTGTCTACATGCAGCTACAAATCTGACCTACAGAGACATAAACATAAAGACATTCGTATCATCAGCAGTGTGTCCTACATGCATTGTCTATGTTTTTTCCAGGCTGATTGATTCTCTGTAAAGAAAGACAGTGAGACAGACAGAGTTACCACCAGCATAACTTACACTTGACTGCTGGGTTTCTAACCTGCCTTATCTGCTGCCGACAGGACTGCTGCTCCAGGCTCCTGGATTTATTACACTGCCTTTATTAGTATTCTCTCTGATATCAATAATGGCCTTACCTTGTGTTTTCCAGTCATTCATAATTCTTGTGTGACCTTCCCAACACTAACAGCAAATAATCATATCTAAAATATATGTAAAATGCAGTGTAATATATAAAATCATATATTTTGGGAAATGTTTCTGGGAGTACATACTGTATGTAATAATTGAATGGGACTAATTATATAAGTAGTTCCTTACAGTTTATTTAAAACCCCTACAAGTAATCTGCATAGAATTAAAACCCCCACCGTGACCAAGAAGGATCGCAGACCTATCTGCTATTTCTCATGCAGGCACCTCAACTGGCCTGCAGAGGCCACAAATGCAGTAGCAATGAGAAACCCAATTGACCATTCTACCTTTCAGACACAGCCAATGGTGTCTTTGTGGGTGCCTGGCTGGTTGATAGCACATTTAAGCACCGATTGCTTTTTACAAAATGTCCTAATGTTTTTCAAAGTGGGGTTTATAGTTTCATGTAACAAATAATTATGTAATCAATGGTAATTTGAATATTTAATAAGATAAATAAGCAGCCTGTTAGCACATTTATGGTTGTCTGGTGAGGAATCTGAAGTGTTATGTTTTAAACACAATAGTTATGGATTAATGACCAGTATTTGTTGTATTGTGAACATATTTTGAATACACTTATGCTGGTTTTAATAGTTGTACTATTAGAACCAGCAATAAAACAGCATGTTAGGCATTTTTTGATGGTTAGCAGCCAGTATTGGTAGTGTTGAACTTCTTTGCTGCATTTGCCACCAACATGATTTTTTTAATGTTGTGTTTTGAACAGAAAACCAATACTGAACAGTCTAAATTAGCAATAGACCAACATCTGGAAGCAAACAACCAACATCAGCCATGAGTTAATGATTAGCAGAGTGATATTATTTAAAAAAAAAAAAAAAAAAAAAAAGGAAAAAGATCTTTAAATTTAAATTCGTTTCCTCTGTGCTTGAATTTACAGAAGATTAAAAGCTCCTGCTCAGTTTCTCACCATCAATCTTTATAAGGTACTTAAAGTTCACTTCACATTAGCACATACAAAAATATATTCAGAAGGAAAAAGAGCCTCAACGTGTGAAAGATCAAAACTTTTGAGGAAATGGCTGTGGTCACCCTTCAAAAACAGCGATGAGTGAATTATGCTTACTTTAAGTGTTAAATAATCGGGAGCTGAACTATCACACTGACTCATTATAGTGAGAGAAAACAAGAGTTAGCAGCTGCAGCGAAAGCTCAAGTAAGAGAAACAAAGAGACAGAACAAGAGAGAAACAGCAGCCAGGCAACTGTGGAATTTTGACCGCTAATTACCTCTACAGCTATGATCTCGGTCCCACAACCTTTTGTACTTTGGATGGATTTACATACACTCAGCTTTGTCTACCAGTGTGGCGTATGGCCCATCTGACAGTATGCTGTTTTTGGCCTGAACAAAAGGCTCTGTTTTGGTACCTAGTCTGTGAGAAAAGAGAAGTATTAGAACTTTACTAATGCAGCTGTACTAGTGTATAAACTTTATCTGACAGTGTGTAACTCTTACTCTGGAGTGCTAACCTTTGGTGTTCCTCAAACACCTTCAGGACTTTTACAACATGTTGACATTACACTTTAAATTTAACTGGAAAGGCTTATCACCTCAGAAATGTAGCCTAGTTGGCTGTTTAACACATAAGTGATAATATTAACAAGTTTAGAATTCTCTGTTCTACTAAAACAAAATGGCTTGTATGTATCATCTTCTAATGTATCTCTGATACTGCTGGACATTTGGTCCATTTGGTTATAATGCATATAGAGCACATTGGCATCAATAAATGTCTCCCAGACAAAATTCCCTTCTTTTGCCCTCTTTTTCAGCCCAAACTTTTTTCCAAAGCAACTTACAGTTATGTATGAAAACAATTCGAGCAACAGAGGGTTAAGAGCCTGGGCCCATGGCACAACAGTGGCAACTTGGTGGTGGTGGTTGGTGCCAATTTTCCTATGCTAGCATCCTCCAACTCCTCCCTCAACACGTGTGAAGCTGTCAGCTGCTTCTTTACACTGGCTAGTGGTGAATTCTTACAAAGAGCACCAGCACTTAAAGAGAATCAGACTATACACCATGTATTCTTCTGACACTCTTCTTCTGTTAGCGTCTCAGCCAGACAGCAGAACGAGGCCGGTGGGCTCATGCATTTCACTGCTGCATCACCCAAGTGCCCATTATATGTACTTTTTGAGAAAATGGACTGTATTTGTGTGGTCAGATGCACCTGGATAGCCCTAGTAGCCAAATAAAATTTGGCTGAAATACTAAAAAAAATGTACAAATATGTACCAACTTTTATAAATGAGAATTTATGAGAAATAAAAAACAGTTATAACTCATGTCTACACTGTAAAAAAAAAAGCGTAAAAAAACGGTATTTTTCTGGCAGCAGGGGCGCCAGAGAATGTCTGTAAAAAAACAGGAAAAAACTGTAAAATTTAAAACAGAGATAAACTGTAAAAAAACGGTAATTATATTTACCATAATTAACATCTATCACTGTAATTTTACAGGAAATTGTCCTATAATTTCATGAAATCTTCTACTTTCAACATATATTAATTGTTAGAACAGTGTCATACACCTCTAAAAAAACAGAATAATTATCTTTATAAATGATAAACAAAAGTTTAAGTACAGATAATTACTACTGTTTTCACAAAATATTTGCATATAAAACAAAAAAAACCCATGTAATTTTACTTAGCAAAAGCCCAATTTTAAATGAACTGTCAGAGGTATTGCAAAAAATATCTGTTAAATTGTCTTTTTTTATTATCTAAATACATTAATAAACTGTCAAAATAAAAGCATTTTCTTTCTCTAAAACATAAGTTAACTGTATTTTTAAATTGTTATTCTTCATTTAAAAAAATATACAAAATACAAAAATTTTAAGTAGGTTAAGATTTGTCTGCATAATACTGTGAAATTTTGCAGCTGTTACATGTTACATAGAACTTTAGAACATATATAGAACTTTATAAATGCAGTATATAAATAGCTTTTGTTAATTTCAGCTTCAAAATGGATCAAAATCCACCACAGTTCAGCTATTTTTGACCCAAATAATTTTCACACAAATAAACAGTAAGTGTAGAAACAAGGAGGTTTTAATGTTATGGCTGATCAGTGTAAAAATCAGATGTCTAACACAATACAGCATACAATAAGTGCAATCAAAATTCATTTAAATGGAAAATGTTTAACAAAGCAGCATACAGTTAAGTGAAATGTCTACAAAACATGGGCATGAAACACTTCTGAACAAATCTGAATTATGTAATTATTTAATGTACAAAAGTCAGTGCCAACATTAAAGTTTTCAGAAAGTGCAACCACAGTGGGATTCGATAAACAGAACATCACAAGTGTAATACTCAGTATGGACTACATCTCACTGAATAGCTTTATATTTAGTAATTGAGCTTTATGAGACAGTTTGTTAGCATCTAGTTCCAGAAACAGTTTTTGGAGTGCATCAAAAGTGTATCTGAATGTAGGAGGGTAACTCAAGTTCTAAATCATAAGGTTATAAATATATAAGGCATAAATCAGCCCGAACTGCAAAGGCAAGGAACACACTGCCCAGGTCTTCTAGAACCACACCACCGTCTAATACCACTCCAGTATTGGCAGGTGGGTCCATGGCTTCAGCTCCCTCAACTCTAGTCACATAGATCCCAAGAACAGTCTCCCGATCACCCGTTCAGTTGCAGCCATATCACCATCCTACAATGGAACAGAGGGGGAAAATCACTTTCTTAAACTTAACAGTACACAAATTTCCATTTAGGACTTAACATATCTGACATCTCACTTCAACCTATATTTTAACTCAGACGTACACTGGCCCGAAAAGATGGGGTGGTTGCTGTAACAATTCAGAGGAAACTTGTGCTTACCTTCACCCTCCTAGCGCTGATGGTATTGCGTGATTGGAGGAATCCTAAATTGTAGATGAAATTGGATACTATTAAAATTATATATAAATAAAAAATTACTAAAGAAAACTAAAGGAAATCAAAATCAGCAAGACAAATATTTATAAAGAAATTACCAGCTTAAAAAATAAAATAGACATAAAATACATAAAACTAAAAAGTAAAAGAACCAAACAGAATAAATAATAAGAATTTCCACATTTTTTCTTCTTCACTTAATCTAAACTTAACTTCAGTTAGTTCAGTCAAAAGTAGCTCAATATTCTTCAATTTAGCATAAAATGTAGAAAAAAAATTACCAGTAAAAGGTCAGTCCAACTGCAAATACACATTTCCAACCATCTGTAAACAGAAGATACAAGACATCAGTTGTTTTGTTGTAAATAACTAAAATATTATTTCTATAGTAAAGACTTTAACATTACAAATTCATTGATTATCCAATACTGTTCACATGTGTGTGCTTTCGAGGATAACAGTCACAAAACTCAGGTTTGTAATGATACTAACGTTACAGAATCACTTTGTTTTTAAGTTTGTGCAGAACGTGAGCGCCAAACGAAAAGCCTGAAGTTCCCCTCAGGCTCGAGCTGCCTGCTCACATCTTAGCTAGCTAGGTTGTGTGTCCATGTTTTTTAATGCACTGGCACAGCAAATATTACACATCTTTTTATTTTCTTCTAATATACTTCTGCATTAAGTAATTTAAGCCATTTTTACCTTTCGGGAAAGAATCTTACTGCCACAAGTTGAGAATACTGGCTGTTGAACTTGACTAGCTTAGCACTAGCTAGCACCACGGCAGTGCAACGTTATCACACACAGCGCAACCGGACTTAATATACAGTCAGCCAACAGCAATCTATTAAAATCTGCCTCAAGACTTCAATATTATTCACAGAATCCCTGGAAAGATGTTAATAAATAAATCACTATAAGCAGGTCCGGCGTTAGCATTAGCACGCGCGAATTAGCGTTAGCATTTTTAAACAAATAAAGCATGTACAGCAATAAAACTTGAATATTATTCAACTAAAGAGCTATATTAAACAATATAATAGGATAAACATCATGATTAGCATGCAATTAGACATATGGAAAAAGATTTTGTAAAGCTTCACATTACCTGAGATGCCATTGAAACACAATGTGCCTTCACGATGTATTGCGCAATCCCTGGTGCGTCATATCCGGTTTCACCTGATAAACTTATTGCATTAAGTAGTTCCAGGCAAATAAAGCAACTAAGTTAAGTTAACTAATAAACACAACGCAGTCATGTTTAAATCTAAAATGTAATTGATTTGTGTCACACCAGCATATATTCTTTATGCAAAACCAACAGGCACTCAAAAGTGTGTAACTGGTAAATTAGAGCATCATTTTATATCTGTGGTGCTCTGGTTGGAATGTGCACCCAACATGTTGCACAGATGAACTGTAATACATTTTTCCTGTGAATGTGGGGATGGGTAAATTATGCTTGATTTAAATATTATAAATGTGAGAATAAATCACAGTTAATAACATTTTAAATTTGACTATGGTTTTACACAGTTTGTATAAATGCACTTATTTAACAATTCAATCTTTAAATTAATACAAATGCATAAATAAAGTAAAAGTTAAAATCTGTTTAAATTGTATTGTTGCCTGTCTAATAAGGTAGGCAATACCTTTGTTTTTCCAATTTATGTATGTAAAGTAGTGGTTAAGAAATGCAAAATTACTAAATATTTCTTTCTTTGCTCACATATTTTTTTTGCTATTGTACATTTTTAAATGCATTATTAACAGTATTTTTATTTATTTGACAGTGATATATCGGTATAACAAAAGTTTTTTTTTTTGAAAATTACAGAAGATTCTGCTATTTTTGTCAATGAAGATTACTTTATTTTTACAGTTAGTTTTGTTAAAAGTGTCATCTAAAAACTGTTAAAAAACAGATTTTTTATGTATTTCATTTATACAGATTTTTTATGGTAAATCACATGACACTTTTCAATATACAGTTTATTCTTGTAATTTTACCAAAAAATTCTGTCTTTTATAAATACAGGGAAAAACTGTAAAAATGTACTGGGAAAACCTGTAAAAAAATGTTTATTTTTTACAGTGTACATAAACATGTATATTTACCTATTTAAATGAATTTGGAGTAGCATCCTGTCGATGCTCTTAAAATGGTAAACAATGACACTGTTTCATAACACTTATGTAGCTTATGCGACAGGAAGTTCTATGGTGTATTTACAGGAAATTTCACAGGTGTCACAATAAACTCTTCATTAAAATTCAGGGGTCTGACATTGTTTTTTATTTATGCAAGAATGAACCATTCAGTGTTGGGAGCAACATCACTGGGTTACCAAGGAGGCAACCTGTTCCTCCAACATCAGCTTGTTAAACATAGTCAGGTTAAGAAGCCTTTAGAGCTTACATCTATGGACTGGATTACATATTTTTAGACAGTGACTGTATACAAGGTTCAAGAAACACGTTGTTCACCTGCTGTTCACCCCCACACACAAATCATAATAAGTACATGATGTAAATACTCAGTCACTTCAATAAAAGCTGCATATAAATCAAGACACATCACAGATCCATTACGACAGGTTTTTAATGTATACACCCACAGACAATAAAAACTATCTACATTTCACTGATATGTCTGTCTGGACTGCTGTAGATAAACTGCTGCTCTGTGGGATATTTAATATTTATTCACCTGCTACGATAAGAGGAAATGCATTCTTATTTTTTCATGGTAACAAACTTTGAAGCTCACACTTGTATTTCAGTCCTGATGTGTCTTTTGGTCCCGTCCCCTTCACTTCTTATTAACACAGTGGTACCTTGAAACTCGACATCAATTGGTTCTGGGACCAGCATCGAGTTTTAAAGGCGTTGAGTTTCAAGGTATTTTTTAAACCTGGTAATGCGTTCCATGGTCCCGTAGAACTGCATATATTTTAGGCTAATGTGAAATAATGAGGTTGTTTTTTGACACATACACTAAAAATAACACAAATGTAATATGAAAAACATGGAAATACAATTAAAAAACAGTTAAAAATCAATATAAAATATAAAAAAAAATCGTAAAGATGCTTGATCTTGGAGTACTGTATTCCATTCAGTTAAGGCACATTCATATGAGAAGTGACAAAACTGCTTTTACACTGGCTGTGTCGTTATTTCCTATGGAGTGTGGCAGTGCACGAAACGTGACTAATTGCACTAAAACGAGCGAGGAATTTTATTAGTTGAGAGATTACAGCTAAAATCCAGCTAAACACAGATACATGTGGATGCTTTCTGAGTGAATTTGACTGTAATTCCACACAAATGCAGATTCGTCTCATATGCGCACTTTGATGATGTTTTACCACACCGCTTAAGCCAAGTGCTGAGCGGCAGTTCTGTGCTGCACCCGTGCCCTGAAGGACTGGTGTTTTGTTTCAAAATGTACCTGTATAAAGCTGAAATTAAAACAAACCCTCCTGAACTTGGTAACCTTAAATCAAATGTAATCAGTGACTATGCACAAAACTACACATGCAAGTGTTATTAAACTACAATTATTTTTCTCAGTTTGTCCTTTTAAGAATAGATGGAATAGATGTTTAGTTAAGTACTTGTATTTCAGTGCTGCCCACTGCGAACACTAGAAGTCTTTGTGTTTATTAGTTCTGTATTAAATTAATTCTTAGAAAGAGGAAAGTCCAGCTGTTTCCAACAGCTAGCCACCAGCCCACAGCAGGCCCCCTGGGAAACAACCCTCCCAAATGAAACATCTCACTCTTCATAAATATCCTCACAGCACTCGACAAATTAGTCAGACATCTGACTGGGAAAACATGCTGACTTTACCCAGCCCTCTATTAGGCAGAGGAGTTACAGTAATTACAAAAACATAAGTCATGCACGACGGTTTAAAAGTCGACATTAAGCACTGTGAGATATGACGAAAACTTATAAAGGAAAAAATGAACAGGGATCAAAATGTTGTTCTGTATTTGCACTAACTTGACTTGAGTTTTTACTGTATTTAACAAATTGTTGAAGGAGCTTTTCACCAAGCAGACTTTTTCTCTGTGAGTTTTATGTGTCCCGGAGACATTTTTGGAAGTAAATCTTTCTAGCTTGACTTACAGAAGGAAACTCAGCTTTGTAATTGCTTTCCCATTCTCTCTCAGCCATAATTTAAATGTAACAAGATGACTGAGAATGAAATTTAATGACCCTGTGTGCCAAAGATAACATTTTTCTTAATATTTAAAATTTTCTTTTTGAATAATTTTATTCAATTTCCACATTGCATTGTCACAGCTGCCAAAGTGACGTTAATATGACTGCCTTAGTAATAATCAGCACATAGTCCTGGTCTAGTCTTGCTGGTCTTATCATGATAGACATAGATGTTCGAGCATAGATGCTTACTGTTTTTATACTGTTCCTGTTTTTTCTGACTCTGGGTTGTATAATTAGGAGTGAACCTTATTTAATTTGTCTCTAAACAAATTAGGTGCCTTATTTCACAAAAATTCCTTTCAAAATATTGTAAAAAAAAAAAAAAACCTTTCCAAAAGAGAGAAGACAGTTACTGATCCAAGGCTGGAGGAATGGTGTGAGAGGTTTGCCAAGTCTTAATGGATTGGTATGTCCAATAACCTCATGGTCCAGTTTTTACATACTTTTACCAATATAGTGTTTTTGTGGATACACTGTATACTACATAGTAATAATACAGTATAAGGCACAGCTGAGACCTTGGTTTAAGTTGGGCTAGCAAAGCGACGTTAATATAACTGACTTAGTAATATTTAGTACAAATTCCTGGTCTAGTCTTGCTGGTATTGTCATGATAGCCATAGCTGTTCCAACAGACATGGGAAGTACATTCCACCACCTGGTTGCTTGTACAGAGAAGTGCTAATGCCTGTTTTCCTTGAGTTCCAGGTAAAGGATCAGGATGAGCCACACTTGTGGCAGGATTGGTTAGATTAAAAACCAGACTGTCTGATTTTGGACATGGAGTGCAATAGCCTAGCCTCAAAATGACAAATCTAAGTAGAGAAATGGTCTCTGAAATGGCCTCAAAAAAGTCATTCTAATTGAATTTAAAACTATAAGGACCTGAAGGTGGTGATCAATAGCATTACTAAACTCGCTTGTCTGTGAACAGTGTCCCCAATGTTCCAGCAGACCATTGTTCTGTGTTCTGTTTGATGGGTGCAGTGAAAGCAACCTTTTTCTGCTTCAGCTGTATATATTTTATAACATATGGAAAATCAAAACTAACACATTTGACTGTAAAACAACCTCTTCGTGCCTCACATATGCACTTTGAAATGTCACAATGACTTTGTTCACCAACATTTTTGCTTTCTTAGGAAAACATATACTGATCTAGGTTTCTGCCCATAATTCAATAAAGCAGCTTTTGTCATGTATGAACCCAACGCTCTGTGAACAGATTGATGTGGCTTTAACCATTAACAAATGCCTATTTATCTGAATCGTTCAACAGCAATGAAATGTAAAAGTACAATATACAGCTAAAACTTGAATCGCATTCCAATGAGTTTAAATACAATAACAACCCCAGCTTTAGTACATCTGCAACAATCATGTTTGTCTGAATGTGTTTTTCTGCCTCCTGCTAATAACTGCTGATTAAGTTAAGTGAATTATCCTTCTTAGATAAAGAGAATCTTATAAGTAAGAGTCTTGTTTTTCAGTTCATTCATCCTGTGGGCACTAACAGGCAGAAAATCTGTTTACCATTATCATGCAACACATACAGCCATTGTTATCTGGACCATGTGACATAGCCACACTTACTTTGGTGAATCATTAGACAAAATTAGTCATAGCTAGGAAGCCACATAATTTATCTGAATCAATATGGTCAGGGTTAATAAATGTCTAATGTAAACACACAGAAATACAACCCCAACTCAGAAAAAGTTGGGACAGTATGGTAAATGTATAATGGTAAATGTATATTTTGTTGCAGATAGTATGAACACAGTCTAGTCAACTTAGTTTCATTTGTTAATATACATCCATTCTTGGATTTTAAACCTTATACACATTCCAAACAAGTTGGGACGGTACAGCATTTACCATGATTTACCACCTTTATTTGCATTTTCCATAGTGTCCCAACTTTTTTTTTCTAATTTGGGGTTGTATACTTAGAAATGAAGCTTATTTAATTTGTCTCTAACCAAGAGACACCTTATTTCACAAATTCTAATGGGCAAAATTCCCTTTTTAAAATATAGTAAAAAACCTTTCCAAAGAAGAGAAGACAGTTACTGATGCAAGGCTGAGGGGATGGGAGTGTGAGAAGTATGGCAACTCCATATTAATGGACTGGGAGGTCTAACAACTTTTTACCAATATAGTGTTTATATGGATATAGTGTATACTACATAGTAATAATAGAAGGACACTGGAGCATAAGATGTAAATGTTTATATGGAACAACCTATTCCAAAACCAAGTTTTAATAGTCCAGTGGTAATGTGCTTTACAACAGGGTTTTTTCACTGTAAACATCATGGACAAAATTTGGGTCACTTGATTTTAAGCTAGTCAGGAAAACTCAACACATGAATGTCCCAGTGACCAGCTATTGAGCTAGAATTGCTTCCAAAAAGAAGTTTGTAACTTGGTGATGAGTTACACACAGTCATCATATGCAATCAATACCACTCAATAGTTTTGTCTGAGAGGTTGTAATCCAGCACTTAAAGGTAGAAATTTGACCTAGTATGATTTACTCTGCTGCTTGCATTTGTCTATGGATACTTAAAGTATGAATGCTTGTTTTAGCCACCTGTTTACAATAAATGTGGCTAAAATAGCTGAACCTACCATTTAGAACATGTAGACATAGTTTCGGCCACGTAGTGACAGTGTAAATTGATCATGGCAGTGTGAAAGGTTATTATAGGTTGAAATAGCCTTAAAGAGGTCAGAGGCTGGTGAATAACCTTTAGTAACCCAGTTGCGATAACTGTGTCATATACAGGAGCATTGTAAATTAGGGAGAAGTACATAGGAAGCCAGCATGCCTTTGTTGATTAAACATTACAAAGAGCGGTTTGTGACCCAGGATGATTTTATTGTGATCTGTTTATGAGAGAGTTACTGTCGGACAGTTCTAAACATTACAGCAGCTAAAGTAAAAAGAACTGCACAACAACTGCACAACAACTGAATTACAAAATTCATTATGGAGTTCTTGCTAAGTGTTTGGATCTTTCTGTGATCAGATGACCCTTAATAAACAATCTAAATCTATTCTAATCTAATTATAAAACAATCTAAGAGCAATATTGCTTTTCTGTCTGTTTCATCACAGATACACATATGGTCAAAATTATGTGGACACCTTATTGTAATTCTTTTGAACATTTCTTTCCAAAGCTATGACCATTAATATAGAGTCTTAACATGCTTTGAGGCTATAACAGCCCCCATTTAGATTCTGCCCCTATTTAGTAAAAAAAATACCAATATAGTGTTTATATGGATATAGTGTATACTACATAGTAATAATAGAAGGACACTGGAGCATAAGATGTAAATGTTTATATGGAACAACCTATTCCAAAACCAAGTTTTAATAGTCCAGTGGTAATGTGCTTTACAACAGGGTTTTTTCACTGTAAACATCATGGACAAAATTTGGGTCACTTGATTTTAAGCTAGTCAGGAAAACTCAACACATGAATGTCCCAGTGACCAGCTATTGAGCTAGAATTGCTTCCAAAAAGAAGTTTGTAACTTGGTGATGAGTTACACACAGTCATCATATGCAATCAATACCACTCAATAGTTTTGTCTGAGAGGTTGTAATCCAGCACTTAAAGGTAGAAATTTTGACCTAGTATGATTTACTCTGCTGCTTGCATTTGTCTATGGATACTTAAAGTATGAATGCTTGTTTTAGCCACCTGTTTACAATAAATGTGGCTAAAATAGCTGAACCTACCATTTAGAACATGTAGACATAGTTTCGGCCACGTAGTGACAGTGTAAATTGATCATGGCAGTGTGAAAGGTTATTATAGGTTGAAATAGCCTTAAAGAGGTCAGAGGCTGGTGAATAACCTTTAGTAACCCAGTTGCGATAACTGTGTCATATACAGGAGCATTGTAAATTAGGGAGAAGTACATAGGAAGCCAGCATGCCTTTGTTGATTAAACATTACAAAGAGCGGTTTGTGACCCAGGATGATTTTATTGTGATCTGTTTATGAGAGAGTTACTGTCGGACAGTTCTAAACATTACAGCAGCTAAAGTAAAAAGAACTGCACAACAACTGCACAACAACCTAACTGAATTACAAAATTCATTATGGAGTTCTTGCTAAGTGTTTGGATCTTTCTGTGATCAGATGACCCTTAATAAACAATCTAAATCTATTCTAATCTAATTATAAAACAATCTAAGAGCAATATTGCTTTTCTGTCTGTTTCATCACAGATACACATATGGTCAAAATTATGTGGACACCTTATTGTAATTCTTTTGAACATTTCTTTCCAAAGCTATGACCATTAATATAGAGTCTTAACATGCTTTGAGGCTATAACAGCCCCCATTTAGATTCTGCCCCTATTTAGTAAAAAAAAAAAAAACATACATTTAGTTAGACACTGGTTTTAAGTGTTTGGATGGAATTCTTTCCTTATGGTTTTTTTGCCGAGCTCAGGAGAAAACACAGACAGAGTACCAAAAATCTACAATGAAAGCTGGCAGCTGTTGAACAAAGGTGTGAATACTTTCAGGATGATGAAGTAACAGAATAATCAAAGGGGCAGTAGGAAGTTCCAGGGTGTGATGGTTACAATATAACTCAACTATAAAGTTGACCAAACATACAAAGAAATAAAGATATTCTAACACTGATGTTGGGCTAGAATGCCTGGCTTGCCATTACCTTAAAAATGTTCAGTTGGGTTGAAGTCAGGGATCTGTGTTTGTATTTACAGATTTCAAATGAGTGTAATGAGTGTAAGTGTGAATAATTAACAGGGGTGCCCACATACTTTTGGCCATATACGTAGTTTAAGCAGGCAATTTCCAAGAGCCATGTACTGGCCAAAACTTTACTTCTGTAGGTCCAAAAATGTACCTTGTATATATTGTACTCATTTTGGTCTACATTGTGTATACTGTATTATTTTTCCCTTGTGTTCTGTGTTGCATCCTGGTCTTGAACGAACGTCCTTTAATTTCAATATGTACAAAAAAAGCCTCTTGGACATTTTACTAAATCTATTCAACCCTGTTTCCTTTGCATAGCTTCTTTTAAACCTGACACTGCTCTGAGTCAATCTAATAGACTTTTGAAGTTCAGTGACCATGAGTAGTCTTAGCCAGACTAAGTTATGTCATAATATAAGAGCTTTATGGCTCTTAGCACCACCTGACACGGCTATCATAGTTTATGAGCAGCAGTATCAAAATTACAGTACAGCAATTACACAGCAACCACAATAATTTTGTGGAATTTAATAAAGTACCACTGAGGGAAAGATCACATTACATAAGATCTGGGATTCACTAACTTATGATCAAATTGTATCCTGAAAACACACCAAGTGTGACATATTCGGCACATTAACCTTACTGATGAATTACTGGTGCATAACATTAAATATAGCCATGCTATCACATATACAAACACTGACTATGAGTATGTGATTATATGATATATGATATTACTGAGCCGAGTAACTCATAGTATGGCACTGAACAAGGATGTCACCTTTTTACAAATTTTATACATATTTGCCCACCTAAAGCTGTCAAATTCAACTGTAAGTGTTGTGGCACTATATGGGCAAATGTCTGTTGACAGACCTCCTTATTATTCATTCATTTATTTATTGTTTGTTTCAGCACTGCTTTATCCTGGTCACAGAGCCTGGACCTCAACCCTCAACCTTCTCAACCTTCTCAATTCCCTCACAGAAGATTGGAGGCTATAGCATTATGCACCCTCATAGCATGATGCTACCACCACCACGTTTTTTGCCGGACATAGTGCTTGCTGTTCTGTCCAAAAAGTTCAATTTTCATCTTATCACACCAGAGAATCTTTTTCATCATGTCGTCCTTAAATGCTAATTAGCTAACTCCGAGTGAGCCATCATATGCTTTTTACCTAGCAGTGGCTTCCATCTTTCTACTCTGCCATAAAGGCCTGATTTATGGAGTGCATCCAACAGGTCTTCTCATGTCTGTATGGGAAGTACGAGGTTGTTCAATCCTTCATCCATTTGAAAATTATGATGGCCAAATTAAATACTGTTTTATATCCTTGCCCTGATTTATGCCTTGGCACAATTTGATTGTGGAGATCCACAGTCAGTTCTTCAGACTTCATGGCTTTGTTTTCGTGTGACAATGCAAAGGTCCAATAACATTGACATCTATTTGTGCACATGATTTCTACACATGACAAAGGAAACCAGTTAATAATCCACCAATAAAATACACATTGTATCTCTCTGAGGTGCTGAACACTGTGTACCCTTTTTAACAAGAGACGTGTTTTATGTCTGTCTATGCTGAATGATCTTTATCTATTGTGAATAAAAGTAATGCAATAATTAATCTGTGATATGTTCTTATCTTGTAAACGGACTATTAAAGTTATGCATATATACGGTGAATTTTACATCTAGGGGTTCAAAAACTATTTACCCTTTAGATCATACTTTAAATGCTCTAATTATTTTGCTAAACAATTATGTACAATGCCACTCTGGTGCTACCCAGTACTTGCAACATGAACCTGACAGGCAGATATAAAGGCCCTTTTTTTAAAAGGAGGATCCACCAAAGGCTCAGTTATTTCTGGAACTTTCTGTTCAGCTTATAACCCAAGGGGAACTGTTAGCTTACAGACCAAAGAAAGTAGTCTGGCTGTATACTTGATTTATTTGAACTTATTAGCAGTGGGTGTATCTGCAATAGCTTAAGCCTGTAATTAGAAAAAGAAGTCTGCATACTTTTGTCCCCGCTGTGTATAACAGAGCCCTAAAGGCAGTTTTTATTATACACTAGTATTTAATGTGAATTTAGAAGAACACCCTGGTTGGGACACACAAACCTATCAACCTGTACAGACATCCAACGGGCACAGTTGGTCATGCCTGAGGGAGATAGGTCTATCAGACTGACCTTAGCTGTGGCCTCTATTGCCTGGTCCAGGCACCTGTACGGGAGATGGATGATTCACAGACAGCAGTGCGTGACTGTCTGTACGTGATACAGGTCTCTGAAATGGCCAGCGGCTGCACACAGGAAAAGTTGTTTTAAACTGCAGCAATGCAAAAATCATTCCAGGTACTTTTGTTTTCCCTGTGGTTTTGTGGTATTAGTGTGTGATCAGATACACATGAAACATGGTAGACATAACATAACTAAAGTACCAATAATAATTCTAATAGGTTTCCAGAGAAAATATACACTATCAGTATTACTATGCAATATATATTATTCTCTCTGATAAAGTGGTCCCATAATTACCTACTGGCCTTAGACATACAGTCATTTATAAGTCAATGACTTTTATTTTATTTTTTTTCCTAAGCACATTGGGCATTAAATTAAGTGCTAACTCCTACAGTCTGTAGATATTCTTTTTATTCTCATTGCTTAGATTAAAAGCAAGAATTTGGCTAGCTCCTAGACAATCATACTCAAAGGCTTAGGAGCTGTAATTGGGCTCAGATTACATCAAAGATAAGGTCTTAACCATGAAAAATATATTTCATCCCTGCCCTGCTTAGCGAGAGCTTTGCAGACTGATACATTCCCCATCTGCACAACATTATGGATTTATATTGCTTTATTACCACTGGTGTGCTTCATAAAGTTGTAGTAAAAGCCAGTCTGAGTTAAGACCAAGACAAAACCGAGACTAATACCGATCCTGTACAGAACTAGAGAGTGTAAGACCTTGATTTAAAACACAGCTCTTATGATAGACTCTACTATATATTTAACGTAGTGATCCACTACAGATGAACATCTACACTAACACTGTGAACAGTACCAGTGGTTCTCAACCAAGCAGATGTGGCCCACTAAAGGGCTTCAGACGGCTCCCAGGTGGTGCAAGAGAATATATTCTTACTGCTTAGAATTTGAACACAGTAACAATAATGAGTAAGACCAATTCTTTGTTGAAAGGACCATGTCAACAGTGCTGAATCATGTAATTGCAGCAGATTTGTCCTCCGTTTTACCACATCTCAAAGGTTTAATTAAACTGGATCTAGATCTGGTGAACAGCAAGGTTATTAACGTTCACAGAACTCATTGTCATGGTTATTAAACCATTTTTTTTTTTTACTTTATCATGCTATTAGGCACCAATATAAAATAGTGAACTGTGGTAATAAAGGGATGCACATGATCAGCAGCAATGCTCAGGCTGTGGCATTTCAACACTGCTTGACTGACAGTAGAAAAATCTCTACACCAATAGGCATTTTTGCTGTTTATGCCAAATTCTGACCACACCATCTGCTTGTAGCAGCCAAAACTGAGATTTATCACATGAATCAACGTCTTTTAAATGAGTAGATGCCCTCTGTAGCCTTAGATGTGTTCTACTCATTCAAGTATTCACTAATTGAATTAGAGTTTGATGAGTTCTGCATATTTAGATGCTTGTTTGCTCATCACAGCTGTAAAGAGTAATAATTTATGTTATGTAGATGTAGTCTTCTTGTCAGCTCATTCCTGTTTTCCTATCTGGAACTTTCTCATTACCAATAAGTGTATGCTCAAAAATGAACGTTCACTAGATGTCTTTTGGTTTTCACATGACTTATGTAAGGTTGTGTGTAAAAATTTCAAGAGATCAGCAGATTGTTCTCAATCCAGCACCGTCTGGCAACAACAACCATATTATGCCATTTTTTTCCATTCGGATGTTTGATGTGAACATTTATTGAAGCTCTTGACTGATGTCTGTATAATATTACGCATTGCATGCTGCCACATGACTGGCTAATAGTAAACAGCAGATGTACGGGTGTTTCTAATAAAATGGCTAGTGAGTGCGTGTTTACTAAGAGATAAAATGTGCAAAATTGTTCAATGTAAACATGATACCCTTTTTAGCCATCGTATGGCGCCCCTGGAGCAGAGAGGGTTAAGGGCCTTGCTCAAGGACCCAACAGTGGCTGCATAGCAGAGCCTGGATTTGAACCGCCAATCTTCCAGTTGATAGTCCAAAGCTCTACCCACTAGGCTACCACTGTCCCTTATTTATTTATAATACTAAGGCAGTGGACCCTTGAGCGAGACCTTTAACCCTCAGTTGTTTGGATTGTAATCCCAGGTCTTTTGTATTCTGTAGTCACAAAAACATTTTGCTCTTGGGTCAGAAATTGGTTTTACCAGCCAGACTTATGACATGACGCTCAGACTTGCTTCGACTCAGCATACAATTTCTTCAATTCCAGACTGAGCCTAAATTTAGCCTCCTGCTCCTCCTGAGCACAGCTGACTGTAGGAAATGCACTTCACCAATTAACACACCCCTAAACATGTGACCCAGCCCTGCCAGTGTCTTCATGCCCGTTTTTCAAAACTGATCAGCATGGCTAAATTACAGTGTGTGGTCAAGGCTATGAAAAAAGCAGAAGCAAGAAAAATTGCTTGTTGTGGTGTCTGGCTGGGGGCTTGTGATGTCTAGCCAACGGGGTGAGCTGTGAACCACAGAGGCCTGCAAATAATTTCTCCACTGGAAGTGGCCTGCTCACATAGGCTCCAGGGGCTGGCCACTCCCTCGTGTTCTCGCCCACATGGTTTTAATCTCTGTTCACAAACACAGACCAAAGGACACTTAGAATGTGCATTTGACAAGCATGGGATATACTTAACCGAGCCTGAAGTGTTTTTAAACAATAGAATAAAAAATATTAAGCACGGGGCTCCCACTTTTAGCAGGGGTTAGGGGACATGTGAGGATATTCACAGAGCAGCGGCCTGGCTGTGTGAATGCAGTCTGTATGTAAAAGGCAAAGTAAAGTTCACTTAATGTCACTGTTAGACGTTTTTACACTGACCATAATTCTAGTTCACTTCAGCAATATGACATAGTTCATGTGCTCACCTTTGTACATCAGCACACTTGCAAAGTCATAAGACTAAAATAGGTAAACTTGTTTGTCTAGGTCACACAATTTTTACCATGTCTTTACAGAGCTGGAAATTGTACCGGTGTTGCCAACAATTTTATGTAGACATTATGTAAATCTACCCAGTTATGTAACCCCATCAAAGACAAAAAAAAATTTTTGCATAAAATGTTTTATCACCAGTTATTATAATGCCTTCCGCTTCTACTTGTCACAGATGGACAATAGCTAGTATAAGAGCTCTAAAGTGTAATGTCTCAGTCATATTCGGTCAAGTCAAGTCCAGTCAAGTCAAGTCAAATGTATTTGTGCACTTTTACAATAGATATTATTAGAATCTGTAAATTTACAGATTCTAGAGCCAAAAACCCTGATTAGCAGGTCAAGGGAAACTTTGGCAAGTAAAAATCCCTAATTATTACAAGCAAAAAACCTTAAGAGGACCCATCTCCTCCTGAATCTGAATGTGTTGGGTGTTAAAAGTCCTGCATGTTTATGACTCCATGTAGGAATCTGCCACTAGCTGGTAAAAAGAAGAGCAAGATGGGTTTACACATTAGGCATTGGTTGACAGTGTAGAAGGGGGACTTGATACACTATACACTATACAGTATGCCATATGCAGTATGTGGCACAGCCAAAAATGTAAAAGTCACCCACAAATTACTAGCTAATCATATCTTCAATAGGCTAACATTGGTTACAGGTAGAAATTGGTGGGATTACAATATCATATAGTTACATCAAGGTAAATAAGATTTTACACTCTTTTTAAAACATCTGATCTGCATATACATACTTTATCAACTGCTTTATCCTGTTTATAGTCACGGCAGGTCCGGTTCTAACTGGAAATACCGGGTGCAAGGCAGAAATACCGTAGACAGGGCGCCAATCTATCGCAGGGCTTCGATCATCGCTCTTTCACTCAGGCTTAGCCAATCATGTCTGAATAGACATACCAATAGCACCACTGGGATTTGAACCTGGATCTTTCTGTGGGCTAGCCTAATAGATAACTGTGAAGCCCAATTATTGTGTGATTTTTTATACTATTATATTTGTTTTCTAGCTATTTAAATAGTTTACTACCTTAATTTATATAGTATGATCAGTGTTTTTAAATAGTATAATAATTTTGTTATAGATTTGTTCATTTCTTTATTATTCATACATTTATTTATTATACATATTATATTATTATTAATTATATTGGTTTTTAGCTATGGAACCCTGTTATGGGTGTACCCTCCAAGTCCTATCTGTTAAACAGCAATTTTTAAAAACACATGTACATTTTGGTTTTACTACAGTAGTTCTTGGTTTGAGTGGAAAAATATAAAGCTTTATGTTTTTGGAAAAATATAAAGCTTATTTTTGTCTGTGTTTCTTAGCATGGTGTGTCACCTTACATTTATAACCCAGATTACTGTTTATATCCTGAGGTAAGGTCATAGAATTGATTTTGTTAATGCAGCGGATCCACACGTCAAACAAATTCCACAGAAATAAAAAATGCTAAACACCTCTTGCAGCTGACATGTATACGGAAACAGGTGCTCTACATGTTTCCACCACTGAATTATTTCTAAGAATATCCAAGACTGACATGAAAGTGTTGGATGAGGAGGTGCTGATGAGAGATGATGTAATCAGACTGGTGTTACTTTGCTAGGAGATTGAATCAGTCTCAAGTGCTTTAATGATTCAGACGTAGACTGTGCAGCAGTTTTAGTCGTCTGGACCACAACCTCCAGCCACCTGTTTCATCACCCTGACCTCAGTCCTCCCCCACTTTTTATGCATGATGGAGGACTGAAGTAATTACAGCTGCTAAATATGATGAATAGAATGCCTAATTAAGCAGGACACTTAAACAAACTGACCCTTCATTAATCAGTCTTGCTTGCCATTTTCTGCTTTGCAAAAGCTTCTGGCAGCCATTTGTAGCAATTACACTCTTTTCCATGACTTGCCTACTTCTCAGAAGTGTACCTCCTGTCCTCTTCTGGGTGGTACACCAGCGATGCCCTCCAGTTAGGCACACATATGGACATAATTATCCCCCTACACTTGCTGCTTGCTGGATTGTGTACAGAACACTTGAGCTGTATAAAAAGAGAATTAATAGAAAATAACAATGAAGAATAACACAATTATTCTGTAATGTTCTGGCAGCCATGCAAGTGCTGCTCCACTTTAGGAATCAGTCTGGGGCAAGAATGTTCAGTTGTGTATGATCTGTCAATCCACTTGATTGACAGTTACCTGCACCTCATCAGCGTTAGTCGCTTCAGGTGGAAAGTTTCCTATATGTCACAGCTTCTTTCCGTCTTCTTTGCCAGCTTCTTTTGGCACACTTGCATTTCTCTGAGGTTGTGGTGCCACTCCAGTTTTCTGATGATGAGGGTTATCATCAGCATCCTTTTAATTTCTGGAACCTTGACTTGTTGGTCCTCATGAGGAAACCGCCATGGTAAAATGAGTTGTCCTAAAAGCAGTGTGATGTCAAATAATAATAATACTACCACCACCATGCAGTAGGTACAGTGTTATTGGGTTTAAACACCTCATCTTTCTCAGCATTCTACTTTACATGTAATGCCAACCCCAAGAGAAATTTACTGTACTATGTTCATGGTGAAAAAAGCATTTTGCGTTTGATTTCTAACACGGAACTTATAAAGTATTTGCAACAATGCAAGTCTCACTTTACTGGAACTTTTCACAGTTATTAATTCTTGATTCATCGAACCACAGTTTCACTTCTTGCCATTATATGATTGAATTACTCACCACCTTGATGAATAACATGAATAACAGCGGAACAAACAGACATGTCTGATAAAAGCCAAGATAACATGACTAACTTTAACTGGGTTCCTATTATTAGCAGCTGTAGTGATCCAAAGCAAAAGCTGCATGTCTTTACTACGTCAAACAATGAAAATAAAATAATTAATGCCGTGTGGAAAGTACAGAACGGTGTGCAAATAATTACAGAGCTCTAACAGTTATATAGTCCCAAAATATATTTGTCGTTGTCTCAGATCAGACCATTCTCTAGGCTAGATAGATGGATGGATGAATGGATGGATGAATAGACAGATGGATGGATGGATGGATGGATAGATTTGCTGGCTTGCAAATAACGTTCCAATTAATCCTTAAAGTGAATGGGCGAAAGTTCAAGAAACTACGAGAAACTCTGTCAATTATTCTAGATAATCATGCAGAGGGAAAAAATCCTGAATATTTATTAGACTGAGTTTAGCATCATGAAGGCTACAGTAATCCCCATTTATCTCATCTTTAGATAAAAATCCTGAAAACCTCTAAACCTGACTAGAACGTGAAGTCTAGACAGCACAGACAGGCGATAATCTGACCAAACCCAGGCGCTACATCTGCTGTTGTAGGAAAACCCGTTCAGACGAACGTCTCTTTTCTGGCCCACAGCGGCAGTAGACGAATTCTGAAGGTGAGGTGAGCATTCTGGATTTCCCCCCAGTTTCCAGCAGGGTACTGTTTATATACTGCGGTTATGGGAACCTGACCAAAGAGGACATATTCTCTACAAAAAGCTTCACTGTTAACCTCTTAAACAGAGTAGTATGTCAGTTCAGGTTTTATTCACAGGAAGCAATTAGATTTATTATATGAACTGCAGGCCAGACAATCGGTACTTCCCTTATTAACTATACAGGGTTAGAAGGAACAGGCTTAAAAAGTGCAAGGGCGCATAAATACACTACATAGGCAAAATTTGGACCGCACTTCTTATTTTAGTTCACGCCACACCCATTGCTACGTGTATAAAATCATTTACATGGGTAGACATGGTTTGAAAAATTGATGTGAATGTATTCCAGTGGCCTGCACAGAGCCCTTACCCTAACCCCACTTCTACAGTTCTTTTGACTGTCTGGGCACAAATTCCCACAGACTTACAACCATTGGCCACATAAATGTGTAAGTACCCACTGGCTTATGAGAATGACAGAATGATGATTAGTTTTTGGCTCAAACCCGCAGCCGGATTTCCGTATGATCTGAAACAAGTGTGCCTCCATACCAGAATGAACCCCATTTCCTTTGATTCAAAGCCTCCATGACTTCACCTGCCCAGGAGAACTGCATTTGTCCGGTTAGGTTGACCCAAACAGTCCTAAACCAAAATCCATTATGCTGGTATGGAAGCAGGTTCCATTCTGAGTCACTTTAAAAAGTACCAGCATCTGAAAAACAACCCTTTTTCCAAGCAATGTTTAGTCTGTGTGTTTGTTTTATTACTAAATTACTTTCCAGTGTTGGTTTGTTTTGAAGGTTTTAAGCCCTTTTTGTTTTTGACTTTTTCATGTTATGATGCCATCAGCCAAACAGCATTTCTAATGTCATGAGTCACAGGATATTTGCAACGCAGGTCATTCAACCCAGGTCATTCAGCTCTTGTTTCTTTAAAGTAAGAGGTGAAAGGATGGTGGTGCAGCTGGTTGTTTAGAGTGAGTGCCCCACAAAACAGATCTAGAGAGCTGGGTATAGTCCAAGACCTTAGTCAGTGTTTATAAGGAATGTTTTTCCCATGTCTGTCTGTTTCCTCTGGGATCTTTGATTTTTCTTCTCTCCCATAAACATAGCTGGTGGCACGGTGGCTCGGTGGGTAGCACTTTCGCCTCACAGCAAGAAGGCCCTGCGTTCGATTCCCAGGTGGAGCAGTCTGGGTTGTTTCTGTGTGAAGTTTGCATGTTCTCCTCGTGTCTGTGTGGGTTTCCTTTGGGAGCACCAGTTTCCATTCACAGTTCAAAGACATGCAAGTGAGAGGAGTATTCAAAAATCCTATAGTCCAGTCCAATTAGATATAAACAGTTGCAATTGAAAATACTCAACCCGACTCACCGTAAAAGGTCTTATGGTATACACCAACTAGGCATAACATTATGACCACCTTCCTCCTTTTGCTGCCCCATTCACAACAAGCTGTGATACACAGTGTATTCTGACACCTTTCTATCAGAACCAGCATTAACTTCTTCAGCAATTTGAACTACAGTAGCTCGTCTGTTGGATCGGACCACCGGGTCAGCCTTAGCTCCTCACGAGCATCAATGAGCCTTGGACACCCATGACCCTGTCGCCGGTTTACCACTGTTCCTTCCTTGGACCACTTTTGACAGATACTGACCACTGCAAACTGGGAACCCCACAAGAGCTGCAGTTTTGGAGATGCTCTGACCCAGTCGTCTAGCCATCACAATTTGGCACTTGTCAAACTTAAATCCTTACGCTTGCCCATTTTTCCTGCTTCTAACACATCAACTTTGAGGATAAAATGTTCACTTGCTGCCTAATATATCCCAACCACTAACAGGTGCCGTGATGAAGAGATAATCAGTGTTGTTCACTTTACCTGTCAGTGATCATAATGTTATGCCTGATCTGTGTAGAATTAAATCAAAAATACATAAGAAGTCTCAATAAACAGAAAAAAAGAATGTTTATTGATAAATACAATCAATTTTGATAATGTAAGTTGACAATTTCAAGTTCAAACTAAAAAAGATCTAATTCTAGACTACTGAATTGAATGTCCACATTCACTACTGTCACTAAGGTTCAATTTCACCTCAGATGGCATGACATCCTCACTCAAAATGTCTTAATATTGCTCTGAATCCACGATGCCAGTCACACATTCAAGATTGCCAGTTCCTGTAGCAGAAAAACATCATCACTGACCACCTTCACGCTTGACCATGGGGATAGAATTCTTCTGTTTATAAGCCTCGCCTTGTTAATAAGCATATTTCAGTCGACTCTTAATGTGCTAGTTGGTCAAAAGTCCTTGGTTGCCGCTGACACATTTGTTCCAGCCTTCATTAGGACATCATGTAAGTCTTTTCCAGTAACACAGGGGTTTTTCTTCATTATCCTGATGAGATTGTTAAATGCTAAGGATGAAATGTTGGCTTTCTGCTACAGCCAGACGTTTGGAACTTCAGGACAACACTCCCAGTGGTGTCTAGGAATGTTCAAGGCTTTGGAAATCTTATACCCATTACACGTCTGTCTTTTCACTATGTTTGCAACATACCTTGAATACTTGAATCTCTGGGTTGTTTTTGACTTCTAATGGTTTAATCATGTTGTAACCCAACATTAGGTCATACAGACTAGCAGGAGGTATTAATATCAGCAATATTATGTAGGGGTTGAATAATTGTGACATGGCAGTGTTAACAAAATGCTGCTATTCTGCATTGCTGCATCATTGAATGACTCTTTTTTTTTGCTTTATCCTGGTCAGGGTCACGGTGGGTGCAGTTCACTGGGCGAAACATAGGAAACACCCTGGACAGGTCGTCACTCCATCACAGGGTGAACACACACACAGTCACAGTCAGGGCAATTTTGTATCTCCAGTTAACATGACTGCGTGTCTTTGGACTGTTGGAGGTAATCGGAGCACCCGGAGGAAACCCACACGGACATGCAAACTTTCTCCACCTGGAAATCGAACCCAGGACCTTCTTGCTGTGAGGCAACAGTGCTGCCACCATGCCACCCTGCATCATTCTATTTAAAGCACAAAGGTTTAGAGTTATAAATCCTTATTTTCTTTAGAGGGTTGATGTTTCCGATTGCATCTCTTCCTCATGATACAGATGTGTGAGGTCTGGGGAAGACCACATCTAAACTGCCTGGATAGTTGTGTTTTAGACATTTACAGACATAATCAGCTCGCTGTACAGTGCAAATTGCTAACCGCTGGTTGGAAGGCTACTCATGACTCAGACGTGTAAACACATTTTTTATGTCTTCTCCGCAGACTAAACACCAGACATTTATTGGGTTAGCATCTCTCACCAAACCTTCTATGAAACACATTAGAGGTTCTGGACTGTGCACTTGTCATAATTCTGTATTGCCTGATTTCTTTTCACAATGATAAGGCAGACAAATGTGAAAACACATTTTTGTACTCTGCCACAAATAATGTCTCATATGTAGACAAAAGAGTTTTGTCATTTAGCCAGGAAACAAGTGTAACAAGACAGTTTTGTTTTTAGTTTTAGTCAAAACACTAACACTGTAAAACTGGAAGTATAACAAATACAATAGTAATCCTTTCCCATCACTGTATAGTCTAGAAACAAGCTGCTGCCTTTTTCTTCTTCTGAAAATTATGATGCTTTTGTCATTATGTGGTCTAGATGTTTAATAACATTAATTTATTCATTGTTATGTTTATCATCACTTTATTCTGGTCAGGGACAAGAAAACTGACCGTGGCCAACACACACACACCTACACACACCTGGGGCAATATAGTAGCACCTGGAAAAAAAACCCCACATGGAACAATTCATTGGGAGAATGGTACTAAACACTCCAGACAGGCCGCCAGTCCATCACAGGGCACATTTATCAGTTTTTTTTTTTAGAAAAAGCATATTGTTTTAATATGTTTATAATGTATGTGTTTTTTTATCATGTCAGTGTGTTTTTATTAAATACAGTGGTACCTTAAAACTCAACGTCAATTGGTTCTGGGACTGGCGTTGAGTTTAAAAGGCGCTGAGTTTCAAGGTATTTTTTTCCATCAGGATGTTTGGGTAACATGTTTATGCGTTCCATGGTCATGTGGACTGTTTTTGACACTTATACTCTGAAAAAAAAAAAAAAAGTATAATTATAAAAAGCTAATTCTTACAATTTCTCAGAACCTCGAGCTGTAACACAAGTTTAAAAGTGAAACAGTGAGGAAAATCCAGATAAACACAGATACATGTGGAGCTTTCAGAGTAAATCTGACTGGTTATTCCACACATGCAGATTCGTCAACAAACTGAACACACTGAGTTTAAGGGAAACATTGAGTTTAAGGGTACAAATTTCTCGAAAAATGGGCGCTGAATTTGAAAGATTTTGAGTTTAGGGGACGTAAGTTACAAGGTACCACTGTACATAGATTTTAAGGTCAAATTTTGATTTTAGTGTTCACAAGCTGAACTATAGCAGCAATTCAGCTTTTATGGCAACATTCATGCATTCATTTACTGTCTGTTTTACCACTGCTTTATCCTGATTAGGGTAAGACTGGAAACACCCAGAAACGGTTGCCAGTCCACCACAGGCCAGAAACACACACAGAAACAAAAGGAGCTTGGCCACCTGGTTGGGGAATTAAACTCAGGCCCTTGTTACTGTGAGGCAAAAGCATGACCGTGTCACCCCCTGTACAATATGTACAATCAAACAATAATCATTTTGCAAGGGAGCTTGCTTTATTTTTCATTTGTAAACAGTAAAGATTATGGTGAAGTGAATGGCTTTAGAGTGCACGTGTTTTATTGTTTGGTTCAGTCTTTACATGAATATTGCCTTATTTGGCATTTTTAAATGACTATCAGTAATATTATGTTAAATTTGTATGTGACATTTGATCATTGAAACAGAAACAGCAAAATGTAAAGGAACTGTAATGCACTTGACCTGTCTCAGACATCTGCTCTTCAAAATCAGCCTAAACAGTCAGAAGTCAGGAGTAAAAAATGCACACCAACCCCATGCCAGATTTAAAAAAAAAAAGGGGGTTTCTGTACATGCAAGACATTTTGTAAGTATTCTTTAACATCTCACATTGCTTAAACACACCGCAGCTGGGAATGATCTGTTTAAGCCCCTTTAGGTCATCCATACTGGGTGAGAAACTGGGATGGATGTAATTCTCTGATATGTGCACCAGCTGCAAAAGCATCTCCGCTCCACTGGGGTTGTGTTGACCCACATCATAGCGCACAGTGAGACGCAGGGCACTCTATAAAATCTTTTATTGTTACAGAAGAACGCACCAGGAGTTTTGAAGCTCAGTTTTAGGATTCCAGCTGTTCATTTAGTTCTGATGAACTGTATCGGAGAACGACGAGCACCAGATGTGGAGTCCTGACCGGTCTATAAAGGTTTTTATTGCAGACGGTATACATTTTTCACCTGTCCAGTGACGTCCAGTGACGTCCGGTGAAGTCTAGGACAGACACTAATTAATCTCAGAGATATACAGTCTCACTCAAACTGTTTGCAGATCTTCTGACCTTCAGCTTTTAGAGAAAATAGTGCAGGCAGGAATGTACTGTTCCAGACACCCAAACAGAGCCTTGTTCCAGCCAAGCCACATACTTGAGATGAGTGACTTCATACCGAGGCAGCAGTCCACTCTGTGTATGCAAAACACACAGTCATGGCAACCGGAGTGACGTAAGGAACCTGATATGAAAACTCCTCTGTGACCCGCAGCATTGCATTTGCCTGAGGAGTCAGCACTGAGCTCACCGGACCGGCTCCATTACGTCAGAGCCGTCGCAAGGCGATGAGCAGCCAATCAGAGGCGACTGGAAGAAGCACTGCTGTTCCTCTTACAAGGCTTTTGAAATGTTATGTCTACAGATCAAGTTTCCACTCAATCGAACGACACGTTTAGTGACAAGCTCAAGTACAAATTGTGTTACAGCTTCTTTCCTTCAGAGGATCAAGGCCGCAGAGACACTTAGCACATAAATTTAGCTACAAATTCAAACTGACAACACAAATAATGCTTCTCAAATGGGAATCTCTCATTTCAACAAATCTTTTTTTAAATTAAACACAAATTACAAAAGTATGTTTCAAATATTTGACATATTTTCTGTTAAGCCATTCAGCCACACCCTTTTCCATCATGACTGTGCACAAGTGTGTAAAGCAAGATTGTAAAAACAAAGTTTGATGGGTTTGGCATGAAGGAGCTTCAGTGGCCTGCAGAGAGTCCAGACCTCAACTACACTAAACACCCCTGAGATGTATTGGAATGTACACTGCAAGCCAGGCCTTCTCACCCAACATCAAGTGATCTTCGGACTGAATAAGCACAAACTTATACAGTGTCCAAAATCACGTGGAAAGACTTACTAAATGAGTGGATGCTGTTACAGCCACAAAGGACATGGGGGTTATTGATTTTGAGAGGGGGAGTGGGGTTAGACTAAAGCAATAAGCCACGAGAGGCCGTGCGCATTACTGTTTTTCCTAAAACTTCTTTCCCCGTGCTAAAATCACAACAGTAATGCACGGTCTCGAGTGGCTTATTGCTTTTATAAAACGGCGGTCAACATAAAATAATAAATACAACGTTTAATTCATAAATGTATTTATTGTGTATAAACTTACAATAAAGCATTCTTCCGCGACGCAAAATAGTTCGATTAACAGTGTTGCTAGGCAACATGAGGGCGAAAATAACATTAACTTTTTCTATTCAGTGGCGTATTAATATGGAATGATGTGAGGTGGTCCTAGGTGTGCGTTTATCGGGGATTTTACAACGGCTTCGAACACGGCTCAGCCAATCAGATTTTAGGACCGGAACTATCCGTTTTATAATCCATAATATTTCTCATATTAATGATTTTGGAATGGAATGTCCAGCAGGCACACAATTGGGTGTACTTATACTTTTGATTAGAGTACAGTTTTCTACATAAAGCATTTCAGAAGCTTTCATGCACATACTGTATAAATACAGTGTATATATAAATAAATATTATGGGTTTTAACACAACCTCAGAATCTTAGCCCATTTCTCATGGGCAATGACCATGCAACCGCCTTTATATGGTTCAAGTCAGGTGACTGTGACGGCCACTCGAAACCAAGTCTTGGTGGACTTTGAGGTATGATTGGGATCACTGTCCTGTTAGAAGGTCCAATGCTGCCCATGCTTCAGCTTCCTCACAGAAGGCATGACATTTTCCCCGAGGATTTCCTGATACTTTATTGAATTGGGTTGAACACACTACAGATTTCCAGTGCAGGAAGCAAAGCAGTCCCAGAAAATCACCATGTCACTGCCATGCTGTCCTGTAAGCAGGGTGTTGTTTTCAGCATATGCTTCATTTATGCACTTTAATTCAATACTACAGTTCCAGACAGTGGAACAGAATAAAAAAAAAAATTGGTAACTGGCTGCCAACTGGTAATCTATGGAACTACTACGTATGTAAATAATTGTTGTTCTATGAGATTACAAATTGCACACAAGGCACTAATGTTTTCCAAATTACAATGATTTTACTTTTATTAAATACATTAAATAAAATCCCAACAGTGTCAGTTAAAGTTTAGTCATTTGTCTGAATCTCTAAAACCAGACCCACCATGACCTTTACCAAGATAAAGCGGTTAATGAAAATACAATGGAAAACAAATAAAACAAAAGATATTGGATTTTTAATGGATGTCCCGTTTAGTTTGTTTAGTTATTTGAAATCTGAGGGAATCGAATATGAGCAATTTTTTTATTTTTTACCAGCATCAACCAGTCTAAATAAATCTTGCAAGCTTGTAATTACTTAAGACTGGTTTTTAGCCTCCACAATATTAAACTAATCAGTCACACCTCAGTTAAAACATGCAAAGCGATACAAAACAATCAAAAAGCAAAGCTGAGAAAAAGGTAATTTATAATAAACTTTATTATTTCAACATTATCTACATCACTGTATACAAATCTGTTGGTGGTCTGCAGGTAGAAAGGATAAAACCGAGAGCTGAACGTCACCCAGCAAGCCAAAAAAAAAAAAAGGTGTGCACATTTTAAAGGGTTTATGCAAGAATGGTGAACTGAGAATGCACAGTGCAAATAAATCTGAACGTTTCCTTGTCAGTATCACTTTGCCCACCAACACCAGGGGTATCGATGGCCAATTCCTGGGCAAGGCACAGTACAGAACAGTAGTGTGACCACTTTACACATCTGAGCATATGACCTCTCCTTCCCAGCATTACTTACAGTTTAAAAACACCACGGTTATAAACGCTGCAGTTTCACAGTGATGCCGTCCTGTTTGTTTCAAACCATGACAGACACCGAATGTTTCCATGGGAAAGCTTCAGAAATTACAGCGCTAACTGAGGAAATGGCAAGTCAGCATTGACAGGCTGTTCGACCACAATAGCTGTATTCCCTAATGCACGGATGAGCTAGCTTTCAACTCAGTCTTAGACACGAAGGTCAAAGCCAGCTTCCCCAGGCCAGACAGACAGGGCTGGAGTGAGTTTACACCAAGCTATATTTAGCCTGCAAAGAAGAACGGGGAAAGCCATTGCCACGTACTCAGTTTACTTGGTAGGAGTCAACATATATTTGCATCCTGCTAAAAACAGCCCTCTGTCCAACACATTTATTTGCATTCATCCTGCCAAATCTAAAATAGAAAGAGTAAATTAAAAAACCTTTCTTTAAAAAAAAAATCAATTATGCTCCGAGACTAGAATCTTTCCTCCAGGTACATAATTGAACGTGACCGAATAAACGGCAGGATAATTTCTCATCCAGCGTTCAAAAACGTATCATTCATCTCACCATGTAGTTCTAATTCAAAAAAAAAAGTCTGAGGAATGCTGGAAAGGAAAAACTAGAAAGAGAGCCAGCCATGACAAACAGCTGAGGATTCAAACTCGTTGCACTTTTCCATTCAGCCATGCAAAACACATCGTTTCTTTCTGGGACAGCTCGTGCCACAGGCTTCCGTGCATCGTCCATTGTGTTTCTGGCATACCGCTGAAGCAAGCCACGAAAAGAGGGGTTAAAAGGCGGACGCAAACAGGGCCGTAAACACTTCAAATGTGAGAACCAGGCATCCTTGGTGTGACTTGTAAAAACAGACTAGAGTCTTGTACCAAAAAAACGCAGTTAAGAGTCCACCAGGGAAGAAGAGAAGCATCCCAGAGAGAACACGGTGCCTTTCAAGAGTTAAAAGGCAACTCCCATCATCATTGATAGAGCAGGTAGTTCTTGAGGGAGGCAGGTAAAGGTAGTCCGTGTATTTCACTCAAGCGCTCTCGACCCAGAGCTAATCTAACAGAGCGTCTGCACAGGTCCATCAGAGGCAAGGGCTCGGCTGCAGGAACAAAGGGAAAGGAAGACAAGGTTACAAACCATAGGCTACAATCAACACACAAATGTACACAAATGTACACAAATGTACACAAATGTACACAATTGTACAATGTTAAACTGTTTATAGGAGGGTCTTGCACCCCCAGATTCTAACCAAGTCCAGTGTAATTGCACTTTATTACTATATTTTTGTTGTTTTGCATTAAATCACTAATCTGGGTCAGTTCCAACATGTTTTGAGTCCCTATTTACATTTACAGGCATAACATGAAATTGTACTCAGTTGATTCCCTGCAGTAAAAGTAAGTTGGATCCAGAAACGTCACTAAGATAGGGGATGTGTGTGTGGATAGGTTTTCTTTTCTTTTGTCCAAAGCGACTTACAGTACTGTGACAGTGTTTTGTCTAAGCAATTGAAGGCTAAGGGCCTTGCTCAAGGGCCCAACAGTGGCAACCTGGCAGTAGTGGGGCTTGAAACGGCAACCTTTCGATTACTAATCCAGTACCTTAACCGCTAGGCTACAACAGCTCCATTGCTATTAAATCAGGAAAGAACAGACTGAACTTACATTTAGTCACAAGAACGAACACTCAAACAGAATACAAAGTAAACTATAGTATTACTATAAACTAAGTCATTTCTTCTACTCAATTAGAGCTGGCAATTTCAAGCAACAGTAGGCAGAGCAAACATTAGCAACGATAGTTATTTTCATGTGCTCTGTAGATACTTGCCAGTACTGCCATAACATTTGTATTTTTTTATTTTGCATTATTTAAACCCTGGCAACCAAATGCCCACAGGTGATGAGTCAAATTGTCCTTTTACATAAATTTGTTTCAGTAAGTCTATGTATAAAGCAGATCATTGCCAGCAGTTTGCCACGGCTGGTGTTTGCACCCATCGTTTACCCAGTTGAGTCTGGGTGTGTATTTACTGGCCTTATTTAAAAATGGTCTGCCTCTAAATGTGAGGAGAAAGTGGATTAAATCTGATCTACAGCCAGCTGATTGAGTAAAAAGAGCAACCGGCTCGTTTGCTAGGAATGGACTAAAGTTAGTGTAAGCTCTTCCTCTATTTTAAACCTAATAGCTTGAACTGAACGTTAGTTATAATGAAAGCAGCTCTGCCGAGTTGCGACTGAAAAAAATAATCAAGTGCATTTGCTATGTTGACGCCAATTTACACTGAATCTGACATTTTTACTTGCTATAGTTTGATCTTTCACTAACAAAGTTGACTGGAGCAACATTTCAGTCAGGTTCACTTACTACCTGCTGCACAGTGCAGACATTATGACCACAAACTGGACTCGAGGGACAAAGACTTCGCACATACAGCAGCAGCACATTTAGGCTTCTGTCCAACCCACCCTGTCTGCACTAAAGGAAATGTAATACAAACACTGACAACACAAGGCCTAGATGTAAGCCAAGGCCAGTGACTCCAGAGGTTGAGTAATGTTCTGGACAGGCTCTTTCAACTGCTAACAACATTAAAAAGGGCCAAAATTGGGAAGAAAACAAAAAAAGTTAGACCTAAAGTCATCTTTCTAAAGTCAGACCATCATTACACATTACTACACCTCATTCACTTGCCTAAGAGGAATCCTTGAGGAGCTGTTCCACTATCTACATGCACATAACACACTAGTAGGTTGACTGATAGACACAATTGTAGGTCTTAAGTTAGCTCTTAAAAACCGTTTTTAATGGTGCTAACTGTTTAACGGCCAGGCTGCTCATGCTCAGCTGCAACACCCTTGCTTGTTTACTCTTTTTACTGGACTACATGCCTCTCAGTGACGTCCTTCTAAGATTACGAGGCACTGCATTAAACACAGTGGCAATTTCACCCAACTTTATAAGCATGCACAACAACTTATTTCCAGAAGGTACGCATTTCCACTTACTATTACCATTCTTCAGAAAGACAAATTGACCCAAAGCCAAACCTTGGGGTTTACATTTTCCAACAACTTTGGAGACACCTGCGCCAATAAGCAGGTTGTTAAAGCGGCCAGTGCGTCATAATTACCACACACGCACACACACCAATTCAAGGTATTTGAAGTGATTTTGTGATGTCTTAAGTTTAATATGCATGAACTCAGCTTAGTTTTTCCTCCAAGCTAACATGAACTAACCGAAAAGAGCAAATACAATAATCAATAAGTGATGAAATCACTAAAATTCTAAGCAAAAAAACCTTTAATTAAAATTGGCTGATTTTGGCCGCTCAGGTGGCGCAGCGGTAAAACCGGGCATCCGGGCGGCTACATGAACAATGATTGGCTTGTTGTTTACACAAGGCGGGATACCGGATATGGACCTCATAACTGATGCAATTACGACCTCTGCTGGCTGGTTAATGGCGCCTGCACAGAGTCAAGGAATAATGTGGACAGGGTGTGGCTCTCCATACACAAAGCTGATCTGCATATGAACTCGCCTCATGCAGGTGAAAAGATGCAGTCGGCTACTGCACACGTGTCGGTGGGGGCGCGTGTTAGTCACAGCCTCAAAAAAAAATCTCACAGCCAGTGCAAAGGTGCTTTTGCAGCACTTAATGAGAATGCAGCCTTATAGTGGAGTACTAATCAATCAGCTGCATGTATTAATTAATTAAAAGTAGTTGTAATCACTTCAAGTGCAACCTTTTAACAAGCTGGCTTTTTAATCTGTGTATTTCCATTTCTAGATATGAAGAATCATCTACACAGACAAGGCAAAGCACAGGCTAACTAGCCAAGTTTTATACTTACCATATATTTATAACATCTTACATATAAAAATAGAAAGAGACTTTACACAAATTGCACTTTTATATTGGTGCCCTTGTAAATTTAAAACACGCCATAACACCACCTACTCAAGATATTTTCAGTCTGGTAAATCCAATTGTTCAATTAGCATCGTGCTTCCTCTCTGTCTATGCCGAACCCTGCCCTGACGGAGGTGATTGAAGCTAACCAGTATCCCCTCCGAAACACGAGCAGCAGCCAGATGCATCTTTGCCACCCACACATTGACGAGTTTTGGCGCCACCTAGCGTTGCATGCGGAGAGACACACCCTAAGGGCACCCTCTCCCATCTCTGTGTAAGCGCCTCCAATCAGCCGGCAGAGAACCCAATCGCATTCTGACAGAGAGAGACCCACATCCGGTTCTTTGTCCCACCCCCCACATGAGCAACCGGCCAATCGTTGCTCATATAGCCACTCAGCTTCGAACCGGTAAAGCAAGGCTGGATTCGATACCACACTCTCAGAATCCAGCCCTGGTTGCAGCGCGTTTCTTTTTACCGCTGCGCCACCTGAGCGGCCAAAGTTGTTATATTAAGTGTTGAATTAACATGTTAGCATGGAGTCATTTCATTTAGCTGTTGATTAGCACTGCTGTTGAATCATTCACTGCTAATTAGCACTGCTGACATAAGGAACTCGGTTATAACGAATCCTGTGACGATTAGAAAATAAACATTTCTGTTTCTGGTGTTGAACAATTAAATAATGCAATTAGGTCCATGTACTTAATTAACCTACAATTTTATTTTATTTTTCAAACCTAAATAAGAAGTGTTAAATAATCCTTTAAGTTGATTTTGGTCCCAATCGATCACTGCTTCAGTGCCCCACCCTGACCAAGGAGAGCCACAGAACATCACAAACCCCTTCGACAAGCATAGCTGCCAACTGCTTCTTTTACCTGCCAAAGTTGGAGTCTCACAGAGAGCGCCAACACGTATAGAGTCACTCAATGCTATCCAAGAACCATTAATCTATCATTGCTGCTTCAATCACAGCCTTTATCTACTGGTTGAGGAGTCTGCACGAAACACCCATTCCATATCCCCCACTCAGCTCAGCCAATTGTGCCTGTTGGACACCTGGACATGCTGATAGCACAGCTGAGATTCAAACTTGAGAGTTTAAGATCTCAGCTATGGTGGGCTAACGCATAAGAGCGCAAGCAACCTTAAAGAATGTAAACTTGTGCATTAGTATACTTAAGCAGACTACTATAGATAATTTCCTGGTGCCAATAAACAGTAAAAGCTTATAATCTAATCTTAGAGATCTATAATTTCCCAACGCCTCTGTCTGACATAAGTAGTTCTAAATTAGTTTTAGACTCTTTGGTATAAGGAACTATTGTATTAGGGAAATAAATCTATTAGCAATGTAGTTAGTTCCCGCCTGCAAGTTGCTGGAATTGTATTTATTTATGGTTTATTGCCATTTAAACTGTAAATGCCAACAAAGGTATGCCATGAACATTGCCTATTAAGAGCTAAAGTTCTAGATACAATGTTTATAATACTGCAGTGATTATATTAGGTACTTAAAATTTTGGGGTTTTCGAAGATGTCTCAGGTTTTCTTCTTTCTTTCTTTGTTTATTAGGATTTTATCATCATGTTTTACACTTTTGTTTACATTCATGACAGGAAATGGTAGTTTATCTTCACACAAGGTTCATCAGTTCACAAGGTTATATCAAACACAGTCATGGACAATTTAGTGTCTCCAATTTACCTCACTTGCATGTTTTTTGGACTGTGGGAGGAAACCGGAGCTCCCGGAGTAAACCCACGCAGATACAGGGAGAACATTCAAACTCCACACAGAAACGACCCGGACCGCCCCACCTGGGGATCGAACCCAGGACCTTCTTGCTGTGAGGCGACAGTGCTACCCAGTTGTGTGTAGGACAGTCGATTAGGATGAGGTTTATTGTCAGGGTTGAACTGCATGTTTGGCAAGTTGGTTCGGTTGGGGGTTTGTTTCCAGTTTGCGCAAGTAAAAAGATCGTGTTGCGCCAATGTTATTCATCCATATACCTTTAGAAAAACTATAAAACTATTTAGGAATTTACAAAATGCTTCTTGATGCTAATGATAAACTGTGAGGTAAGGCAGCCACAGCTGCCATCTAAATACAGAGGCCTCCACTGACCCAGAGTTACATTCTAGTACTTAACTAATAACTAAAGCAAAGCCTATATCAGCACCAAAGTCGAATGTTGTATACTTACGATCAAGTCCATTGATGTATCGGATCCTGATTTCACAATGTCCCCAAACCGCACTTACTACAGGATACAGCTTCTTTCCTTTCAGCCCCCTGAAAGCCACTCCCAGATACTGTCCATCCACTATAAAACTTAACGTGCCTTCGTCCATGTCTAGCACCACAAAAAATGAGTCTGGGACCACAAATGTCTCATCTGGCTCCAAAAAGGCTGGATATGTTTTGCCTGGCTGGTTCTTTCCGTCGTGGTAGAGTTTATTTCGGCCTAGGTCCCAGCCCCAGGACTCGTTATTGTTCCCAACAAGCGCGGTATATCCTACAGAATGCAAAGGCGCGTCCCCCGTGGACACACCGACCACCGCGTGCGTGCCGCGCTGCCGCAAGGCCCAACTGATCTCCCAGACATGAAGGCCTCTCGTGTAGCCGACGCAGGCACGGATGGCGTCCGTACTCTGCGCCACCGGGTGCCTGTGAAATATAAGCTTGTTGTCCTCCTTGACGAAGATGTTTAACGAGCGGTCGTCATTGTTCCACGAGTGCTGCACCTGCACTGCTGTCGTCGCGGGCGGCATGTCCAGTAACAAGTCGAGCCGTGGCGGCTTCGTGTAGTCCAGAGCCTGCAGATGAAGCTTCAGCGGCCGACTCGCAGGGTCCCGCATATCCACGGTCTTAATGCCTCCGGGCACCTTCTGCCCCATGATTAGAGGGGTTCGGACAGCACTTTGAGTTAGCTTCCTCTTTAGAACCAGGAAAGGAACGGCAAACAGCAGGGATGGCTGGGGTTTCACTCCTTTACATCTGCCCTGCCAACCACCACAAGATGTTTCTGGATCAGGAGGCACCACAGAAATGGGTCACCGACACTGCCAAGTCCACCTAACAGGATCGACAAAAAAAAAAAGTGTCATGAGAGAAGGAGCAGGCAATCTAATTCACCAAAATCTAAAAGTCAAAGGCAAAAAGGGTAACATTGCACAATTGAACAGACTGTAAACATGTGAATGCATTAGGCAGATGCTATATAACCAACATGGTTTACCAATAGCACTTTTCATTTCTTTCTGCAAAGTTTTAAAGGTTTTTTTTGCATGACTGATTTACTTGTCAGCTGTAGAAAATACCACTACAAAATGCTATTTACTTCTGAAACAAAGACACAAACAACAAAACCAATCTTTTGGCCCCTGGGTTGGGGGTCCCTACATATTTATCCATAGGCCATTGGAGACAGATTGGAAGTATGTCTTTCCTGTAGCTATTTCATTTATTGGGATATCTGTTGGTGAGTGTGAAATTTGAGTTCTAAGATTTGTTCAGTGCTTTCGAGGTTGGTTTCATTTGCTTCTGTGACCAAGGGTAAAAAGAAATTGGGTAAAAATACGTCAGTCACCACCACCCTTTAAAACTTACCCAGCAACTAGACACCGTAGTTACTCGTTACACAAGATTCATCAATTCACAAGGTTATATCGAACACAGCCATGGACAATTTTGTATCGCCAATTCATCTCACTTGCATGTCTTTGGACCGTGGGAGGAAACCCACGCAGACATGTGGAGAACATGCAAACTCCACACAGAAAGAACCCGGACCGCCCCACCTGGGGATCAAACCCAGGACCTTCTTGCTGTGACGAGACAGTGCTACCTACTTGGCCACCGTTCTATATAGGCTATAGGTACTATAGCCACTGTCAGTGACTAAAAGGTACGTTCACAACTCAAAGGGTTGCCACCAAAAACCTTTGTGAAAACAAAAGCAGTGAGGTGTTTAAGGCTTACAGCAATAATTTAAAATTAATCTACGATACACCAGTCAGCAGCTACATCCCTTCTAAAAAGGACCAAAAAAAGAATTTCCAGAAGAACCACTGGATGCAACATCTGCAAAATGTGACTTAACCAAGTACTTCAACCTAATGTCTGCATAAGTACTTATTAGAAATTGTTTTGTTAGTGCAAGCAGATTTTTCGAGTGGTCTGTGGCACAGTGAACTTTTTATTAATGTAGTCAAAGCTTTTAAAAAGGTATTTTAGGCAAAACCTTGGATTTATAAAGCACTGTGGGCACCAATGATTCCAACATTAACACCAACAAATCCCATTTCTCTGGAACTGTATATAAAGTGTAGCATCAAAAATATTTTTTCTAGTTCCTCACCCTTCCTGAACACTGTTAACATGTCTAGGGATTTTTAACAGCAACATTACATCACACAGGGAAGCAGCCTGCAAATAAATCACTACAGCTCACAGCACTCAGCAAGGCTCCACTAAACAGCCAAGGATTCTTTTTTCTCTCCTTTTAATAGGAAATGCAGAGACATGAGACAGCAAGCCATTTCCTTTTCCAAGCTTGTCTAGGCAGATAAGGGGAAAAGCAATAACATGTCTGGTTTTAAAAATATATGATACACGCTGTGTTGTTTTCAGGGAAATCCACAAGCAGCAATAATCTGTCTGGCTCCCAGATGCAGTTTGGGGCAGGAAAGGATGACAAAACCTCATTATACATGGAGCCTGTATTTACCAGTCCAGGCTGTGATATATTTCGGTCATCCTGCAGTTGTCTAGAGTTGCTGTATACACGATCACGCCATCACAGTTTGACGTGAAAGCTTATACAGCAGACACAGAGGAGACTTCTCTAACGAAGTGTTAAAAACACAGAAACGCTGGATGAGCCAAGTCCTAATTGAATTGTAGACAAGGGTTCATTAAGGAGCATCTTGGTCCCTTTTCTGATACAAGTAAACGACCATTTAAATAGGTCATGCCTCTACGGTGACTGCCAAACCGAAGGAAAGAAAACAAGCAAGTAGGTGTTGAACTTGTGAATGCGAAGACAATAGCATTTAACACGGCTGTCCAACCTTTTAAAAAAGTAAGAACGTTTTAATTTGCAACTCTTTGGCCTTTAAATTAAGCCTTCTCTTCCACCCCAGCCAAAGTCCTCAACAGAACTATGTGGACTATAGACTGCCGTTCTGAAACAAACCAGATCCCTTTCCAAAAGGGCACAAAATGCCAACAGGTTAATGATGCAAGTCTTTATGAAGTGCTACAGTAAAGGGGTTTGAGTGGAAGCGCCAGTCACATGGAAGTGGCACCACGCTGTGTTACTGCAGGTTTATTTTGGTGCCTGGGTTGGCAAGAACGGTGTCTTTCCCCATATGTCGGGAACTGCTTGAAATGCAGCAGACGCAGTGTGGATTAGCTGGACTTGGCAAACACTAGAAGCCATTGTGGTTAGCATTAAGGCCACATCTTAATGCTTATGTGAATAAGATGTTTATTTGGACCTCAATAAACTGACCCGTCAGAACGGTTTACTTTACTTACGGCATTAGAACACTTGTGCAACACCAAAGAGGGCACTTAATTCAGTTATTCATTCAATTATTACAAATAGTTTAATGCCTGTATTAAATCCCTTTATTTCTAGTACCATTGCGGAGCAGGGATGTGGTCACGGACAGGTAGAAGTCATACACTCGAGGCATCTAGCAAGCAGCTGCGACTGCAAGGCTGGGAAGGTAGATGATGGCGAATCATGGTGCAACAGGAAGTGTGTTATGGACTAAAAATAAGTATGTTTAGCACCTCCACCTCACTTTAACACTGGTTAGAATAGTTGACTTTAAAGGTAGCTGCACAAGACCAGTCACTGTGTATGTTGGCTCATAAGGCAAAAACAAATTGCCTTCTAGCAAAATAAATTACAACACGAGGTGAGATCTTGTGCTGCAGTGAGCCTGATTTTATCATAAACACTCCAGAAAACCTGTCCCACCTGTTTCACTCAATTTCACAGATCACATCAAAATTATAGCAGCTCAAGTCTTAAAAACTGTCAGTTTATCATAAAGCACAGCCACTCAGTTTATCAACCTTAATTAGCCTGGCAAAGACTCAAACAATGGCCGACCTTAAACACAGTTTTAAATGAGCTCTGCTTTGAAGAAACAGGTTTTCATTTAAAATAGAACAGCCTCATAAAAACTACACAAGCCTGAACAGAGGTCAGAAAACAAAGATGTTAAATAAAAGAAAAGGTTAAAAAAAAAAACAGGCATAAGAAGAGAATGTAATAGGAGTGGTGTCCTTTAATTGAACTTCAGATAAACTTGGACTCGCCCTAGATTAAAGCAATAATACGATTCGGTCACATGGCAGCACTCGACGGTGTTCAAGCACAGCTGCCTGTACAGCAGCCGTGAGAAAGCAAACCGTGCCTTCTATACCAGTTAATCTGCTTTCAGAGCCCAACAGCTCAAAACAGGTGCAGTCACGATTAGGGCTGTCGCGGTGAAAGAATTTCCCCTTGCGATATTCAACCTGTCTCAATATCGCGGTATGCGGTATTATCGCAATTTTTTTTTGTTTTTGAAAATTACTTAATTAATCTGCATTTTAGAGCTATATAAACAAGCTTTATTGTTAGGCTAAGATTCGGTATATTATTGCTTTATAATGACAAAGATGAGACAGCTTTAAGACCAATGAAATGCGTGTTTAATGTTAAATACAGAACAGAGCAGGGATGCGCGTCTTTTCTCTATTAAAAAAAGCTTTAAATTTAGCTCCTAGGCTAGATATACAGTGTGAAACGAAAAAAAAAAAGTGTTTAGGCTAAATATTGTAAATACACATCTAATCAAAATATGGTAAAAAAGAAATATAATAAAGTCTGTAAGAGTTTAAACCTGCGTTATTGTGCGCGCTAGAAGAACCAACACGTTCATCTGATGTGGTTTAGAGAGAATCTGAGTGGGGTAGTGATGTTCCCCTCGGTACTAAAACTCTCTCTGATGGGGCTCGTTACACTAATACACGTGTACTGTACCTGCATGCGACTTTACAATGCGACAAACTATCTATTTAGTAGGTATAATTAACATAATATATACTACATTTCAAGTTATTATTCGTTTCAATACATTTTTATTCACATTTAAATCATTCCAGCAAGACCAGAAAGAGAATATTTGCAGGCTGCAATGCCATATTAACCGTCATTAAGTGTTTTAGTTCACCAAGGCTGTTTGAATATAGTCTAAATTACAAGTATTTATTGAGTGTGAACTCAATTTGATCATTAATAAACTTGCCTATAATTCCTGTTGCGATTGTTTACATTTTAAAACACAAAGCCTGACACTCAGCAGCAACGCATGAGAACAGGTTGCGGGAAAATGACGCTCCTAGCTCATTTTCATTATGAATTTATTTAACATTTATTACGCCCGAATGTAAGCGTAAAACAAGATGGACCCTGCAACAATATAAACAAAAAAAAATAGAAGAAAGAAAGAAAAAACTTGAACACCGCGGTGTTGCGGTTGCTTGGCATGCCCTGCGGTTGGCTGGTCTATACCGCGATATTTCAAAATTGCGGTTAGCGCGACAGCCCTAGTCACGATTAAGCTACGCCATATTGCCAAGTGTGAGGGTGGAAGGCCCAACACAACGCTTGAACACTCTTTCCAACTTAATGGAACATTAGTGAGCTTTGATTTTAAATCTGGGCAGGTGAACGGACTCAACCCAGAGAGCTCGTTTTACTGCATTTCCGTTTGTCCTAAGAGTGTGAGCTAGAAATACGAGCCCTTGTTTTACAGTTAATCAGATTACAGCCAAACTGTGGTTTCATGCAGCCATCTTACTTCGGCTTTGGTGCCGATTTTACGCTTTAAGCATTAGCTGATACAAATCCAATACTAATCTTACATTAACCAAATGCTCAGGTAAATAATGCAAAAAATAAATAAATAAGTGACTTTTGGGGGGGGGGGGGGGGGTCTATGTTGTCTGCCAACTTCACACATCAAATCACTCTGTTTTTGGCCACGAAAATAGTGTCACAAACCAAGAAATGAGCCATCGCCCGTGTTTAGCAATTCAACGTGTTTTCATTTGTGCCGTGCGTTTACTGGTTAATTTGGACTATGAAGCGGTCCTAGCAGCCCTACAGCAATTCAGTTAGCAATCAGTAAGTTCAAAATGTTGAAGCCTAAAACACTACTCGGGTAACTCCCAACCAATTCTGTGGATGCAGAGGGGTGTGCGTCAAAGGACAGGCAAGTATTTTCGTATTTAAGAAGCTTCGCACAGTCGCTGAAATTTTTTAGGTTTACGTTCAACCAAAAAAATGTTATTCAACAACTGCTGTGAAATGTGGCACTTTTCTTCAAAACCCCGAAAAATCTGTGGTTTTTGAAAAACAAGGTCTGGGAAATTAACCCTTAATATTTGCCATCAGTTTGAAGCACTTTTGCTTACAGATATGCTGTAAAAGGTGACCGAGTCCATCATGCATACGCAGTATTACACGTGTATACAGTAAAGCTGTTAATTAAACAACATATTTCAAAACCCGGATCACTATTTTTAGCTTGTAGGCACTTTGTTCTATTTCATCACCACACCACAAGTATGTGGACACCCCTTGTAACTACGAGTTCAGTTGTTTCAGTCACACCTATTTCTAACAGGTAAAGAAACTCAACCATGTGCTTTCAACTTAGTGACACCTTCTTGCTCCAGTGTGACTGCTTTTGTGCCAGGTTTATGAAAACATGAGCTGGATTTCATTTCATAGGGTCCCTAAGCAGTGCCCCTAAGTAGTGCCCTTGTATTTATAATCACAGGATCTTGGCTACGGGAACTTCAGTTGATTAAATCCCCACATTCATAGTCATGTAACGTCATTACAAATTTTAGAACGTCACACTGACAGCAATGTGACAGTTCCTTCGCTTTGTAAAGTAAGTAGCAAACGAATGGACTGCAGTCTTGCATCATATTGTGTATAACATATGGGAATAACATGATTTTATGGACATACAAAACCTAAAGTTATACACAAGTTAACAAGCTACATTGGTTGACTGGACGTTCTCTGGACATTGACTGGTTTCATCATTGCTTTTACATCATGACAATTCGCTATTTGCAGCTCAAGGATAATGCACCAGCAAGACTCGTGATGATTGACGAGTAAACTTTACTATCAACTTCCTGCATAGCCATAAACAATTACTCACTACCCCCTACACAGTTCCTTTCCTACCGAATGCTCCCTATGGTTTGGGATCTCACTTAAAATGTCCGAATTCCCTGTGTAATTCACTTAACAGGAAACTGATGGGATGATTGAAGTGCACCTGTGGTTGTCCAGCTTGGTGTGGAGGTACGCAAATTAAAGATCCAAGCTAGGGCTTCTAATCCAACATCAGTGCCTGACCACAAAAATGATCTGCGACTTGATGGGCACCAGTTCACCACAGACAAAATCCTGTCACCACAATAGTACTCCATCCATATCAGTGGCCCACAGCATTTAGGGCACTATTCTGACCTTTAAACATTCAGAGTCTAGCATGAGCTTAATCAGTGCACAAACATAGTTGTACAAAATGAATTACCGATTACCGTGTTACAAGGGCTAAATAACTGGGATATTAGTGTGCGGATGAGTCTATGAGTTCCGATCTACACTGGGAAAGGAGGCGCTCAATCTTCACGCCCAAAGTCCAAGGATGCAAGAACAAAAGCTTCACTGTCCAGCATAAATACAGGTCCAAAACAGACAGAGGCAAGACTCACATCCTGACATGACTTGACTAGAGTAAATAAGTGCTGAATCACAACAGAGAACTTTGAAGTCTGAAGTTTTCTAATGACAAATCCACCAGCAGCCTGCATGACTCAAAAGCAAAACTTTTAGTTATATTGCAATAAAATTCAACCCAAGTGACAAGGTCACAGAAGGGGATTTTATAAAGTACCTGAGTACTTAATAAAGTACCTGTTTATCTGTCCTTACTTGTCATTTCATAAATAAACCTTCCTTATTCTACACAGCTTAAATAATAATGGCACTTAGTTTTTATACTGATGGTTTGTGATACTCATGCACAGCCAGAATAAATAAAATCTAAGAATCATTCTGATTTCACATGGTGTTTTACCAAAGGTAATGGAACATAGATCCACTTTCACCACAATGCAAAAACCCCCATGCTTGTGCAGGTGTTTGTAAGCCAGCATTCTCACAATCACATAAACCATGAAAACAGTAGGACCAGCTGCAGACCGCCCAAGTCTTGGCATTGATCCTGTAGCTTCAATTCAAGAAAAAGGTATTACAAGAGGCAGGTCCATGCATGTACACATGCACCAGCGTATACAGCAAAATGAGGTGGTGACAATAAAACCACAGAGAATACAATAACATAAATTCAGTAGTGGGTTAAAGCTCAGTAATTGGTGTTGTGGGGAAATTAAAGAAGAACATACATATCAGTTAAAGGAGCCAACATGTCAAAAATATAATCACAACTGCAAATCTTTAATGAAGCCATCCCCCCCCCCACGGGTAAAAGGGAACATGAACACTGCTGGATCATTTAAGACATGGACAATAAAAATGATTTTTAGATTAACTGGAACATCTGTACATTTAAAAATTTAAAGAACATTAAATGTAAGTAATTTCCCATCGTTTTAGTTGATGCAGGGGATTTAATCAGTTTTCCTGCACTTGCTTTACAGCTCTTGATCCTTAGTCAAATCTCAATCTTGCATTTAAAAATGCACAGTTCTTGGGTGTAGAAAAGCAATCAACACACACATTTATATCCCAGCAGTCATGATGAGTAACTGCGTATCGATAAAGGTGTGTTGGTTTGCCACAGGAAATGACAGTGATGAACACCAGGTACTTCCATTAGCTTAGTGTAACCCTTATTGCCATGATCATTATTATAATTATGCTAGCAGTGATGTTTGGTTTGGGATGAGACTTGTTTATAAAGCTACTCACTGAAAGCTGATGGTTTAATAATGGTCAATACTACTGGGTATTGTGTTCGCCATATTCATCCTATGTTCCCCAGAAAATTGCTAAACAGATAATCTCATGTAGTGGCTGTCAGACCAGCAGCAAAAAGAGTTTCTCTGCAGGTACGAATGCCCCGTTTTTGTGCCAAACGCTTGCATGCATTAGTGAGGGAATAAAATTCTGCCAGGTCAGATTTAACCACAACACAGGTCCTACATAACAAGTGTCTTAACAATAAGATTCCCTGTAACTAACTGCTTCATTTTGATACAGTTTAGGTATCAACACAGATTCCAATTAAGTGAATTCAAGTCAGAAATTGCAAATAATCGCTCTAAAGATTTCTTCAAAAATCCACAATGAACATTAGTAGGAAACACTTTCAGGTATTCAGCCTGCAAAGGGGACTTTTCAAAGAAAACAAGATGCTGTCTGCACACCATTTTAAAATAAAACATGTGCCTGTGAAGGTAGATAAATAAAACCATTCTCTGCTAATGACAAAGCTTAGTGAAAAGGAATTTACCAGACCAAGCAAACATCACAACTACCCATCTGTAGCTTTAAATACAATAAAAGGTGTCTGAATTTACTCCTGCCCTCAGCTGTCCTTATGTTTGCATTCCAGCGAAGTCTGTGGTACCAACATAAAAAAAAATCAATTTTAGTTCCTTCACAGAATACAGAATCTAACTACACTGCTTACATACACATGCTCCCACCAAACACAGGACCACTTAGAGCTGAGCACGTGACCATGAAGGTCAGTCAAATCAGCTTAGAAGACCAACACGTAATAGGCTTTAGTCAGTGCTGAACACTGAACCCCCAAAATCTAGTTAACATAATGAAATTTTCACCACTTTAATCCTGTTGTGTAACTCTGGCTCGACAACGTGGCTATCTGAAAATGAAACTATGCAAAAAAGATAAAGATTCAACAAAAACAGAACCTTTCTCCTATTTTCACTAGAGCAAATTTAGACAGTCATGAAAAACAAATGAATTAATTCTTGTTTTACAGATTTATACAGTTTGCATTACTGTATAAGTGCTTAAGTAAGCATACTCTCAAAATGAAACTAAAACTATAGGTTTTAGACAACCACATTGTATAACCAGATTACTAAAACTGCACTCATATTGATGTACTAATAAATACACTTTAATACGTTCAGTCCTTTTGTCAACACAAACAAAAACAACAAAATATGTACCCTTTATTATGCCCCCCTTATGTTTATCTAAAAAAACTTGATGACTACCTGACAGTACTAAGTCCTTACTGTATTTGACATGCTGTTTAAAGTAAAGTCATATTAATGTAAGAGTGAAGCCCTTTTCCTAATCTTTTCTAACAATGAGCAAAAGCCATGGTTCCCAACCTGGTGGACGGAGCCCACTAGGGTGCGCCAATAAGCTCAGAAGGGGCGTGTTAAAATAATCACGTGAGGAAACGGGAAAAACCAATTGGCTATTGGTATGCAGGTGTTCTCTTGTGATATTTTATTACATTATTTTAAAAATACCTATAGTCTATATTGAGTCTTTAAGAATTGACAAATTTGATTTGCCCGCCTCTAAAACGCAAAGATCAACGGATGGCGAAGTTAACCAATAAAAGACAAGCTAAGAGCATCCTATCAATTAAAGCACAGTGCAGAGTTTCATATAAACAAGTCTTTTTTTATTAAATAAAATCTGTGACCATTTCAGCATTCCAAAGATGTTACATGTCAGAGGCAAAGAATTTATTACAAGGACTTAAACGTGCCAATCATAAACAACAAAGATACAGTTGGTATACTTATTAGGGGTAGTTATTATAAAATGATAAGCATTTTTATCTTTATACTGGGGTGTGGTGCAAATTATTTATAGCATTTTTGTACACAAATTAAACTACAAACCAATCCTGCAGTCAGACTCAATACAGATGCAAAGCTGCATCACTGTTTGTGATTTAATGTTGTTAACACCTAGGTAACAGTGGGTAAAATCCCCCAACCCTAGCTTCCTTCTAGCTTCACTTAAGTCAGCAAAATGCTTTCAGTATTCAGTAAACTGAATGATTTTAAAATTATACACATTAAAGAAAATAAATAATAAGCAGTTATCTTTACACATTTCTTATTTTAATCAAATGTTTAAACGCATGTGGTTTGCAGTGAATGCAAGTGAACTGCATCAAGACTGGAAACGTTAATATTTGTTGATATTTAAACTACAAGCTGACCTGAAGATCTTTATGCACGTCAGTGCCACAGAGGTGCTCAGACATAAACTGTGTTGTTTTTTTTATTTAATAACTAGGTGTTTACATAAGGTGTTTAATATTTGCTCTAGCCTTGTTGGTTAACTGTTAACTGTCGACTAATAAGGTAGTCCTTATTAAATAAACAAAACCCAAATTTTAGCATTTAATTTCTGAATAATCCCTGCAGTGTTTAATCAAATGAACTGAACCAACTGGCAACTAAACCAACCCCCATACTTATGATAATTAGCACTCACTGATCACAGCAGATGAATAAAGAATAATGACTGGAATTAAGCCTAATCAATACAATTCACAACAACCCCAGAGAAGCTAATGCAGCAAATCATTTAACTCTCCAAATAAAATCTCACTTGGATACGATTACTGAGCACATTCACAAGTACAGAATAATCTGTTAAGGCTAAAAATTCTAATTTTAGCAATGGCCTGATTAAAGGTATTAACTTTGTTTTTATTACATAACACATGCACTTTAAGAACCAACTTCTCAAGATGAATGTATGAAGTTATTATTTTAACACTATTTTCCAGTGCACTGTTAGTATCATGACTTTGAAAATATTTAAATATGTGCAGGCCATTTTAGTAATGAATCCATGCTGATAAACACCAAACCGTTTTTTCGAACAGTTCGTTGGATTAAGTTCAGCAGGTCTGTTCCCGAGTCGCTTCCCTAAATATCTGATGCATGATGCCCTTCTTTGACCTTACTATTTTAATCAAAAGACAGACTGTATTCCATATCACATTCTACTACACTAAAGAGTATGAGGTTACTAATCTGATATACCATTTATCACCTTGTATGTGGTATGAAATTCCATCCTAGGTAAGTTATTTTTTTCTGTGTGGTGCTCTTGCACATGAGCATTAATAAAAATATAAAGTCTAAATAAGAAACGAGAGAAACAGCAAACATGCTCTAAAACAGATTGCTGTAGTAGATACAAGGTGGCTTTATCATATTTTTTAATCTAAAAAGCCATACATCATACTGTTTATATGACCACTAACCAGATAATGATGGAATCAGATAAAGATCAAATTGTTATAAAGTATGTAAACAGACACACTGGTTTCAAGGCATGTATCTGGTCATCACAGATGGTTGGCCATGACTATCACTTACCAGCACAAAGGTGTTTGTTCAGGGAAAAGCCTACATTGTTTGGTACATTGGTGCTGTTCTACTTCCTCTCGGTCTAAGAATTACACAGCCTTTTGTTCAGGTGTGGTCCAAACACCACCACTTCAGAGTAAACATCGTATGTCCCTAAAAAAAACAGACACTTCAAAAGAAAACAGAAAGAAAAGAGTGAACCAGGAAGAAACTCAAACCTTCCCAAACTACAGTTGGCTTACAGTATGATGGCTTTGTTTTCAATCACAACACGTGCGTCACCAGATATCTCCTGTTATCCTCCTGTTACCAGATCCATCAAATGATAAATAGATTTATAAACATTTTGCACGGCTTCTGACGAAACAAACTTAAAACAACCTGCAAGTGATGTATAGACCTACAAAAGTGGTATAACCATTGACCAGTATTTATATAAACGCTAAAGCTTTGTAGTTAACAACCACAAAAGATTTCATGATCAATAATAAACACTTAAAAGAACACTTGTAGACAGTGGTAGCCTAATGAGTAGAGCTTTGGGTAAAGCCATCAATCGAAAAGCTGAGAGTTCAAATCCTGGCTCGGCCATGCTGCCACTGTTGGGCCCTTGAGCAAGGCCCTTAATCCCGTCTGCTCCAGGGGTGCTGTATAATGGCCGACACTGTGCTTCCAAACAAGCTGGGTTATGCGAAGATAGAATTTTGTTTTACTGTACACGTATACATATATGAGACAAATAAAGGCTTTCTATTCTATTAGCTGGACATGTGTGATGTTTGCCACTACATAATACTAAAACTAGTCATTGAAATGTTAAAACTAGTGTTCTTTAAACTACCAAAGAGTTCTTGGTCATTAGACCTGCAATGGCTGTTCATTGAACCTTTTCTAATAGGGTTTATAAAGGGTTTCTGAAGGAGACAAACTAAAGAACTAAGCTTTAAAGAACGTGTTTGTAAGCACAAAAGCTACTCCAAGAAACATTTTAGTCTCTAGTTATACTTGAGACCAATAACCTTCCAAATAACCTTAACCATCCAACTAAACATGTGTTAGGATCTGGGGAATCTACGATTATAATAAAACACCTTCGATTCTTCAAAGAACATTTACATAAAGAAACACTGTTGAACACATATTCACAGCATTTGTTTATCACACCAAGTGTTCACTGGTTCGAAACGTGTAACGCCAGAAACTTACCCTCGAAAGCGAAAAAGGTGTTCAAAAGCTGGTTTGGTTATGACAACAGGTTACGAGTTAAATTGAAACTGTTTGGTTAAACTGGTTAACAGAAGACTAAAGCTAAATGCCTCACAGAATCACACGAAAAGAGCGAAAATGAAAGTACTGCGTTTGATTTTGTAGTCGTCAGAAATAACAGGGAACGTGAACGCACACTTGCGCGTGACCTCATTAGCTGGACAGGTTTGTTATTTAGCTTAGCTGCATTTCAAACAAAAGCCATGTACGACGTTTTAATGTCGATGTTCTATAGTTTAAACGAGACCGGTTTACCTAACTGGAACAAATAGTTAAGGATAAATGTGGTGTGGGTTAAAAATCAACGTACAGCTTGGTGTATTCACAGCTCAGTGTGGCTTGTTTATAACGCCCCAGCTGTTACCATAGAATATAATAAAACAGTGAAACACTGCTTACAGGAAGTGAGCATTTCCCGCACGGATGCAGCGTTTGTGCTTGTGTGCGGTTAAACGTGCATTTCTGAAGCTTATTTATGTCTCTATATTCGCTACTCGAGATGTTAAATGTGTTTCCACAGACGCGCTGTGCTTGACTGATTGGTTTAGCGGCACATCTAAGATTAAACAAAGAATCACACAACACGTAGAACCGGGCGCACCCAGTCTTACCTGCAGCTGAGCTCGGCTACACGACAAAACACACAAACAAAGCAGCGTTTCTTTTAAACAATATTCCGGAGCAAATCCATGCCTGTCCTGCCCTGTGCTGCGCTCTGCTGTGCTGTGCAATAGCTCGGCGTCTCTGCCTTTTTTTATGGGACCCTGTATGGAGCTGATATGATGGCTGCAACAACGAAAGAACCAGCCCTCAGGTCACGTGGTCAAATAGCTCCCAGCTGCTAAGTCCCGCCCCCTCATCTGCATTAACCCATTAATCCCACCACTCACAGCCGTGCACAACACTCGAGTTTGAATTTGGATTTGTTTAGTTTACTTATATTAAGTATAAAAATCAGAAAATAAATGTTTATCTAAATTAGTATCACAAAAAATATTAATAATATTATAAATATTAATGAACCTCATTTGCCCTTTGGACATACACCGATCAGCCATAACATTAAAACCACCTCCTTGTTTATACACACACTGTCCATGTTATCAGCCCCACTTGCCATATAGAAGCACTTTGTAGTTCTACAACTACTGACTGTAGTCCATCTGTTTCTCTGCATGCTTTGTTACCCCCTTTCATGCTATTCTTCAATGGTCAGGACTCTCCCAGGACCACCACAGAGCAGGTATTATTTAGGTGGTGGATCATTCTCAGCACTGCGGTGACACTGACATGGTGGTGGTGTGTTAGTGTGTGTTGTGCTTTTTAAACACCTCACTGTCACTGCTGGACTGAAAATAGTCCACCAACCAAAAATATCCAGCCAACAGCGCCCCGTGGGCAGCGTCCTGTGACAACCGATGAAGGTCTAAAAGATGACCAACTCAAACAGCAGCAATAGATGAGCGATCGTCTCTGACTTTACATCTACAAGGTGGACCAACTAGGTAGGAGTGTCTAATAGAGTGGACAGTGAGTAGACACGATATTTAAAAACTCCAGCAGCACTGCTGTGTCTGATCCACTCATACCAGCACAAAACACACTAACACACCACCACCATGTCAGTGTCACTGCAGTGCTGAGAATGACACACCACCCAAATAATACCTGCTCTGTGGTGGTCCTGTGGGGGTCCTGACCATTGAAGAACAGCATGAAAGGGGGCTAAAAATGCATGTAGAGAAACAGATGGACTACAGTCAGTAATTGTAGAACTACAAAGTGCTTCTATATGGTAAGTGGAGCTGATAGAATGGACAGTAAGTGTATAAACAAAGAGGTGGTTTTAATGTTATGGCCTTAATTTGTCATTTATACATATACAGACATACAGTACAACAAATTCTTTCTTTGTGTATCCCTGCTTGTTTGAAAGCTCGGATTAGAGCACAGGCTCATTCATTGTATGGCACCACTGGAGCAGAGAGGGTTAAGGGCCTTGCTCAAGGGCCCAACAGCAGCTGCATGGCAGAGCTGGGATTCAAACTCTCAATCTTTCAGTTGGTAGCCCAAAGCTCTGCTTACTAGGCTACCACTGTCCCTTAGACTATATAAATGCAAATGTAATCAGACTATAATGTAAACAATACATTGGTTGGCAGCACAGTGGTTCTGGGTTCGATTCCTTACTCTGTAGAGTTTGCATGTTCTTTCCGTATCTGTGTGGGTTTCCATCAGGTGCATCTTTGGTCCACAGTCCAAAGACATGCAGTCAAAATTGCCCCTAGGTGTAAATGTGTGTGTGTTGGACTGGAGGCCACCGCGACTATGAATAGGATTAAGCGGTGGTAAAGCAGACTGAGTGAATGAATAAATAAATATAGACATACATTTATAGATATGTGTATGTATAAAAATAGAGGCAAATTTAAAGAGTCTCAGCTTTACAAAAGCATGTCAGATCTCTTCACTCATCACTTACACGTTTCTTCACTTAAAAATGGAAAGGAATGTACCCAAACAGGCTGCACCTGCAGTTAAAGGTAATGAGTTCACATGTATTGCATCAACTTCAATAATTTGAGAGCATGAGTACTCAACACCCAGTTGAACAGTATAAAATTAGACTAGTTAACGCAAATACCAAGAAGGTTGCTGGTTCAAGCCCTGCTACAGCCGGTTTATCCTTGCTGGGACCTTAAGTAAAGCCCTTAAACATCAATTGTTCGGATTGTATTCAGTCACAACTGTAGGTGGCTTGATATACGTGATATAAAGTGTCTGCTAAATGCCATAAATGTAAATGGAGGAAACTTAGTCAATCCTCCCTGTTAGTAATGTGCATAGCTAAAACACCCAGCCAAAACGTACCTTAATCCTAATTACAATTCTCATAGTATGCTTCAGCTTGATCATTTTACCTTCCTGGAATATAAGAGCCCAGCTCAACCATCGAAAACATCTATCCTTTACAAGATTTAACAGTAAGAGGTAGCTAAATGCAGTGTGTCCACCAAACTCAGATCCATTTGTCAGACTGACATGTGCTTTATAACCCCAGTACTCTAGAATCAAATAGTAGTATACTTTACATCAGGCTTGGGATTGCTTATGGTGATATTATAACCGAATACATTTTTGTGTCCTGGTTTTCAAGCAGTTATAAACTGGAAACCAAAACAAAACTCTGTCTGTAGAAAGAATAGTCCTCCAGAGTAGTCGTATACATCAAGGGTAAATTGGGTATCCTAAATAATGTTTCCAGTTTTTATTTTAACTCGAGGCAGACAATAGGCCTGTGTGCTATTAAGTTGCAGGTATAGCCCAGCTTTCATGATGACTACTTTATTGCACCCTGTGCTGCTGCCCACCTGTTTGCAGGCTCCCGTCGTGGGTTGACTCACTGTGTTTCCTTGCATGCAGACGGCCGACTGCTTTCCATATGATTCAACAGGCAGCCAGGCTCATTATAACAGTCTCAACTGTCTGGAGGCCAACTGAACTCATCCTCCAAATTTCACAAGGCAACCACACCTCCACGTCTAAAGCCTGCTGTTTGCAACTGTCTCATTTTCTTGAGGGAAAAAAAGAGACACATCTTTTGCCAGGACGTAATTCAGTGTGAGCTGTTAAATGAATGAGCTGTGGTGAGAAGACAGCAGCAGATAAGTTAGTAGCTAGAAGTAGTAGTCTTTCTTATTGATGCTGACGAGTGTTCAGATTAAAAGGCAGCAAAGGGGCAGAGTGAAAAAGCCTTTACTGTCCTCTTGTGTTCAGACTGGCTGTGCACACATCAGATGTGGACTTTTTAATTAGAAATGATAGCACACCTTTGAAAATTTTCTGTGAGTTCATTGTTTGTAATTCATTGGTGGCATTTGCTTGGATGCCCATTATTGTCTATCTCAAAAATAGTTATTTATATGGTTAACAATATCTTGTTGTGACATTATAAACCAGGTATAGAAACCAGGAATGTGGAAACTATATAATACCAAAGAAATCTCATTAACCCCAGTTTTCGTGCTCCTGTAGCCTTGAAGCAGAACCACTGGACACATGATCAGCTATAAAGATGATCTACAATTACCAGAACTGAGTGGATTAATGCCAGAACCAGATTAATTTAGCTTTGAAGTAAATATCCAACATATTCACCCATATATACAGTATGTATGAATAAAAAATAGACGTTTGTGGTCCTCTAGTTCAAAAATCATTTTTATAAAAATAAATTATATACTTCTAAGTTTGTGTCAAGAACTGAAATGAGACCCTACCCAAGGTCCATAAAGACATGGTTGAGTTTGGTATAGAGTAACTCCGATGGTCTTAAGGATTAACTGAAAGTTGATTGTGATTGAGTACCTGAACTCAAATTCCCACAGACACTTTTGCGAAAAGCCTTTTAAGATGAGTGGAGGCTGTTATAGCTGCCTGTTGGAACTCCATATTAATGCCCATATGGTATACAAATGGGTATCAGGCCCAGATACAGTCTGTGTAGAGTTCTCCACCACCACCATCACAGGAGTGGTGTAGTGAAATCCATACACATTTATACTGATTATTCTGCCTTTTTACTGTGCCGTTTGGGTTTATTATTTCATCTAATAATGCAGTTAGTCACAGTATACATTACTCTGGGCTACACCGGTAATCTAAACAAAAAAGGAATCAGCAGATCCGCTCTGAAAATATAGCAAATTAATTTCGATGCTCATTTCAGGCCAGTATCCGCATCAATTCCGATACTCAGTATGAGATCAGTGCATCTCAGAAGAACAAACCTGAACATGGAGTCTTAATCCTCCAGAACATTCCTCATCTCTACTTAACAATTCTGTTTGGTTGTTCTTGGTTTTAATGCCTCAATGCCACCACAAACATGGAGAGACCTTATGTCACACCAGACGGCAATGTAACAAATTTCACATTCAGTCTCAACAGTAGCACTGCTTCACTTTCTCCATCCTGTCGCACTGTATATGTCAAGGAATTATTACTTTGACATTTAATCCTCTCAACCGGATATTTTATCAGCTATAAAATTCTTACAATAAATGAAAGTCTGCAGAGAACATATAGTTGTATTATATTATATTTTAACATTTTACTGAAAAATATTGAGGATTTAACAACAGTATGTACAATTTCCAGGTGTTAACCAATACATTCTACCCTGAAGTAAATCAGAAGTTTTTGACTATTTAATTATAAACTTTGTATTCTCATAGTAACCACATTTTCATTAGGAGCTCAGCCTTATTATGAACTGCCTTCAAGTCACTGGCTTATGCAGATTCATTAAGACTGGATCTATAAAGTTTGGTGGCCCTCTGATAGACCTGAAGTAGTTTTGGGCACTTAAAGGCTCAAGAGACTGCAGAAAAAGCACGTTACTGCCTCCCTGTGTTTAGTAACGCCACATACAAGCTGTGGCTGTCAGCTTTAATATTATTTTCACACTTCAAGACAAATAGACATGAACTTAGATTGTGTGTTACATTGTTTTATCTTTATCTGTGCCCATATCATTATCAGACATATTAAATCGGTTATATTCTTATACTCCTTTTTATGAATAGCAGAACTGGAACACCTGCCAAATTTCTTAATTCTGAAATTAGTCACCTGGTAAAACTAAATAAATGAATGGATACATATCACAGAAGCATAAATCATCCATTAGGCATTATGGAGTATTCTGGTGGCCTTCTGCAGACATGAGATGTTTGTTTAATAATTATTATTAATTAATAATTTTGCAGTGCCATTCCAAAAGACATGACCTAGTAGTCTGACATTTGCAAGCTAACAGATACACTGTTTTTTTTACTTATTGTTCAAATAAACACACCACCAGGTTAAAATACGACCAACACAAAACAAATCTGTATTTTACAACATTGTTTTCAGAGTTTTTGCTTTGTTTATGAGCATCTATGCATAGTAATGATAATAATAGAGTAGGGAAAACCTTCATTATGTGGTCAGTGAACTATTTTTGTGTTGATTTTGTTTTTGTGCTTTGAATTACTGTCTATCTGGAAGATCCAGTAACAGCCCAGTTTAAGCTGTGACAGTGGTAGTCTAGTGGGTAGAGCTTTGGGCGATCATTTGAAAGGTTGAGAGTTTGAATCCCGCTCTGCAATGCAGCCACTGTTGGGTCCTTGAGCAAAACCCTTAACCCTCTTAGCTCCAGGGACGCTGTACAATGGCTGACCCTTTCAAACAAGCTGGGATATGCAGAAAAAAAGAATTTAGTTGTACTAAATGTGTATATGTATATATGACAAATAAAGGCAATATATACATTATATATTATATATATTACACTAAGCTCTCTGCAGAGGTGGTAATTTTTTGAGTTGATACCTGCTGGTACTTTATGGCGTCCATGATACCATTTATCTGAACAAGTTGTTCATGGGGATGGATGCATGGCTATGTTGTTTATTACTAAAATGCTCTTTGTAGATTAACAGTAGGCAAACAGTAGGCACTCAAGTTTGCTGTTCCATGACAACGGAGGCCTATTTCTGCCAACCCTCCCACAAAGAAGCATTTGATTGTCAGGAAGATGTTCTTGCCCCAAAATCTAACGAATTAATGACGAAATCCCCCAGCTGTAATCCTGGAGATTCTTTGGCTACTCAAACCATCCTGTATGTGCAGTCAAGATTCCTAACATCTCCAGTAGCTTTTGAGTTCTTAATTATTGCTCTGATTGTGTGTAGCTATTCTGTTCTAGTCAATTCTTGATATGTGTAGCTTAACAACCTTTTGTCATGCACTATAAGCTGTATTCTTCGGTCTTTCTCATAGTGAGCGATGAGTATGAGTATTTGACCTGTGTGTCACCTTATATTTACATCCCAGTGAAACAGAAAGTCATGGCTGACCATTTAGATGTTTCTATAAAATATAAATTGGAATATACTTCTGTTAGATTTCTTACCTAAGATAATTATGGCACATAGATTTGGAAAACATATTTATTTTATGATTTTAATATATATAAGAAATAAAGAATGTTCATGTAATAAAGAAATTTGTTCATGTTTTTTAGGGGTTTTATGTTGCATATGTAGATTATAACCTGGCATTGAATATTTGACTTTAAATAATTGTTATATGTAAATATGCAGTTCTGCAGTGGCGTAACTACAGGAGGTGCAGGGGGGCAGGTGCACTGGGGCCCATGGCAGGGGGGGCCCCTCCACTACAACCTCAACCACCCACCTCACTGCCCCCCCCCCCCCCCCCCCCCCCCCATTGGCTGCACATATTATGCATGTATTATGGCAAGCCAAACAGGAAATATATAATACAGCAAACACTGATAAATATGGAATAATATATATATATATATATATATATACATATATATGACATTTTGATGACATTTTGATGACATCTGACATTGTTGAGGGGGCCCTTTCTTTTTTGCACTGGGGCCCATGAGCTCCTAGTTACGCCACTGCAGTTCTGATTATGTTTTGGGATAGGTCATTTTTTTTACATTTTAATCTGTTCAATAATAATTATTTTAAGAATGGAAACCAAATATAATCTAGTACAATGATCTGTGATTGCTGTCATTTGCTGATATTCATTTGTTTAATACTTTGATTCATTATTTTCTTTTCTTCCTTCTTGCTGAAAGATATCAATTGTCTCTAGGGGTGAGGACGAAAGGTCGAGTGTGTTTGGAGGTGACATGGCTTAACTTACATTGCTGGCAGAGAAGAAGGGAGCTGAATTAAATTACCCTGCACTCAGCTGTCTGTGTGTGAAATTCGCATTTTCCTGCACAGCACTAGCACAGTAATGCTGAAGCTGCTGAGATCTGCAGGAGAGGCATGCAGATGCTGCTGTGAGCACCTAACTTACTCCTCCTCCTCCTCCTCCTCCTCCTTTTTTCCGCCATCCTTTTAAAATTCCGCTATCTTTGGGTAATCAATATCGTGTCCCACCAGGCAGCTCCTGGTCTGCTCTTCTTCCTATAGGAGGGCGCAGGATGCTGGCAGCTAAACTCCCCCTTCCACGTCAAGGTGAGTAACTGCCTGATGCGTCAGGAGGTGCAGTCCTTCCTCAATCTGCTGCTGCTGTTTGGTTCTTCAAGAAACAAAGAACACATTTAAGCAGAGACAATAAAGGGCTCAAATAAAATATATAATAGATAAAGATGTGTCAAGAAATAGCAGTAAATAAGCTACTGTGTATCTTAAACAAATCTATTCTGTTTTATTCTATATCATTTAAATTATATGTAGATATTTATACTGATTTGTTGTTTTCTATTATATTTCTTTTTTTATTTAAAAAAAAATCTGTCTTGTCCCATCCCATTTCATTCATTTCAACCCTTCCCAATTCTAATTCTTCCTTATTATTCTTTTATATTCTATTCTATTTTTTTATATTTTATTCCATTCTTTCCCATCACGCACCATCACATTTTATTTAATTTGATTTTGAGTTCCATTAAGTCATGATTTATTCGATTGCAATCTATTATACTCTATTATATTCTACACTTTTTTTATTCTGCATATCTTGCCTTAGCTGTCCCATTCATTTTATTTAATTCTATTTTATTGAAATCTGTTAGATTCAAATCCATGTTCCATTTAGTTTTTTTTTATTTATTCAATCTTTTTTTAATCTTTATTGCTTCTGTTTCATTCCATTCCAATCACATTCTGCCCTAATCCCAGCTATTCTGTTTTAAGTCCATTCCATTCTGCCCTGTGTACTCTATACTATTCTATTTTGTAAATTCTATTGTTTATCTGTTAATCTAAGGAGCATAAAGAATGTCATGTTGTGGGGGATGGGGTAGTAACGTACTTTAGGTTTGTGTAAAAGGAAGAGCGTTAGTGCAGGTGCACTGCAGCTGGAATGAATGCTGGAGGTGTGTGTTGTGTGAGTGTGAGTAAACATGTACAATATATATATATGTGGGAGTGTGTGTGTGTGTGTGTGTGTGTGTGTGTGTGTGTGTGTGTGTGTGTGTGTGCAATGCACTGATCTTGGTTTGACTCCTGAAGAGTGTGAACAGCACTGCTGCAGTGCATGCGCATCTACAGTGATTGCAGCTCATTTGTCAAATTGCCTGCAAGAGTTGAATGGTGCATTGCTGTTAAAGAAAGAGGCAATCAGCATTAAAACATGGCTGTGGCATATCGCATGTGGGCCGCGGACAGCAGTGCTCGTTTGCTGCAGTCACCTTGGGTTCTCCATGAGGAAGCAATCCAGCATGGGAAATGAACCCTGTAAGAAAGTATAGTAAAATGCTGCGCTAGATAATTCTAGTAAATGTTTTGTACAGTACGGAATTGCTCCTGCAGTACAAGACTAACGTTTCTCACTGCACAAGAAATGCACCCCTGGTGTTGTTGCCTCAAATGTATGAATGTTTTTACTATACATATACATGTATATATGTGTATATATACAGTGTATAACAAAAGTGAGTACACCCCTCACATTTCTGCAGATATTTAAGTATATCTTTTCATGGGACAACACTGACAAAATGACACTTTGACACAATGAAAAGTAGTCTGTGTGCTGCTTATATAACAGTGTAAATTTATTCTTCCCTCAAAATAACTCAATATACAGCCATTAATGTCTAAACCACTGGCAACAAAAGTGAGTACACCCCTAAGAGACTACACCCCTAAATGTCCAAATTGAGCACTGCTTGTCATTTTCCCTCCAAAATGTCATGTGATTTGTTAGTGTTACTAGGTCTCAGGTGTGCATAGGGAGCAGCTGTGTTCAATTTAGTAGTACAGCTCTCACACTCTCTCATACTGGTCACTGAAAGTTCCAACATGGCACCTCATGGCAAAGAACTCTCTGAGGATCTTAAAAGACGAATTGTTGCGCTACATGAAGATGGCCAAGGCTACAAGAAGATTGCCAACACCCTGAAAGTGAGCTGCAGCACAGTGGCCAAGATCATCCAGCGTTTTAAAAGAGCAGGGTCCACTCAGAAAAGACCTCGCGTTGGTCGTCCAAAGAAGCTGAGTGCACGTGCTCAGCGTCACATCCAACTGCTGTCTTTGAAAGATAGGCGCAGGAGTGCTGTCAGCATTGCTGCAGAGATTGAAAAGGTGGGGGGTCAGCCTGTCAGTGCTCAGACCATACGCCGCACACTACATCAAATTGGTCTGCATGGCTGTCACCCCAGAAGGAAGCCTCTTCTGAAGTCTCTACACAAGAAAGCCCGCAAACAGTTTGCTGAAGACATGTCAACAAAGGACATGGATTACTGGAACCATGTCCTATGGTCTGATGAGACCAAGATTAATTTGTTTGGTTCAGATGGTCTCGAGCATGTGTGGCGGCAATCAGGTGAGGAGTACAAAGATAAGTGTGTCATGCCTACAGTCAAGCATGGTGGTGGGAATGCCATGGTCTGGGGCTGCATGAGTGCAGCAGGTGTTGGGGAGTTACATTTCATTGAGGGACACATGAACTCCAATATGTACTGTGAAATACTGAAGCAGAGCATGATCCCCTCCCTCCGGAAACTGGGTCGCAGGGCAGTGTTCCAGCATGATAATGACCCCAGACACACCTCTAAGACGACCACTGCTTTATTGAAGAGGCTGAGGGTAAAGGTGATGGACTGACCAAGCATGTCTCCAGACCTAAACCCAATAGAACATCTTTGGGGCATCCTCAAGCGACCAGCAGAGGAGCGCAAAGTCTCGAATATCCGCCAGCTCCGTGATGTCGTCATGGAGGAGTGGAAAAGCATTCCAGTGGCAACCTGTGAAGCTCTGGTAAACTCCATGCCCAGGAGAGTTAAGGCAGTTCTGGGAAATAATGGTGGCCACACAAAATATTGACACTTCAGGAACTTTCACTAAGGGGTGTACTCACTTTTGTTGCCGGTGGTTTAGACATTAATGGCTGTATATTGAGTTATTTTGAGGGAAGAATAAATTTACACTGTTATATAAGCTGCACACAGACTACTTTTCATTGTGTCAAAGTGTCATTTTGTCAGTGTTGTCCCATGAAAAGATATACTTAAATATCTGCAGAAATGTGAGGGGTGTACTCACTTTTGTGATACACTGTATATATATATATATATATATATATATATATATATATATATATATATATATATATATATATACGTATATACATATATGTACAGTATATACTGTATATATATATATATATATATATATATATATATATATATATATATATACGTATATACATATATGTACAGTATATACTGTATATATATATATATATATATTTTTTTTTTTTTTTTTTTTTTTTTTTTTTACTGTACTTTTTATTGTAGTGTTATAACCTTCTTTCCTTTCAATGCTGCAACATTTTCTTTTTTCAGAGTGAATATGATGTATGATAACTGTAACCTTTCTATAGCCGCTTTCTATAGCCGCTACAACAACAATATATATATATATATATATATATATATATATATATATACAGTATATATAGTCTTAGCCCAAATACACTGGTGCTATTTGTGTATATCAGAAATGTATATTGTCATAATGCATTATATATATATACAGTATATATATATATATATATACACGTTTTTATTCAAAGCGACTTGCAGTACTGTAACAGTATGCTGTCTAAGCAATTGAGAATTGAGCCAGTGGCAGAGGTGGGGATTGAACCAGTGACCTTTTGTTTACTAGTCCAGTACCTTAAACGCTAGGCTACAACTGCCCCAGTGTATATACAGTATATATATATATTAGACAGCATACTGTTACAGTACTGTAAGTTGCTTTGGATAAAAACGTATAAATGTAATGCATTATGACAATATACATTTCTGATATACACAAATGGCACCAGTGTATTTGGGCTAAAACAATTATTTACAAACCCCATTTCAGATTAAATTATGTACGGATGATTTGCAATCTTGCATTTAAGTGATTGATAGTTCTTTCATTAAGTTTGGAATGCAGTGGTGAGTTATGACCCATAGCTGCTTGAGCAGACTTTGGTGGATCTTCATTTTATACCCAATCATTGTACCTTCACTTGTTACCAATTTACCTGCTTATTGTGGAATGTTTCAAAACACTGTACCTTCAATATCATAGCAACTTTTTATGCTTGGTTGCGTAGTCCCAACATTTTTGGAGTTTGTTGCAGGCATCAAGTTCTAATTGTGTTTATATTTACAAATGAAAATAAAGTTGATTAGTGAAAACATTGGAAATCTGTTCTTTCTACCTTTGTCAGTAAAATAAAGATTCAAAAGAATTAACAAATCAATGAAACATATTTTTTATTGCATTTTACTAAATGTCCCAACATCTCTGGAAATGGTGTTTGTACATAATCCATGTGCAGAAAGTGTGAGAACCCAAGATATATCTAAAAGTGCAAAATGAAAACTTCCCGTCTCCTTTCAATATTCTCATTTTAATACAACAGCTATCGTGCCTTGGAGCAGCAAACAAGCAGTTGAATATGATGATCCAACACTGATATTGTTGCATAAAATCCTTGAGATTTTTGTCTGCTGCACCTGTATAATTCTTCCCTGAGGCAAAGGAATATTTGATCTAAGATGTAACATATCAGAGGTGACAACTGAACAGTAGCTCATGGATCACACGATTGGGTTTAATGTGTTTAATGCTCAGGGAAAAAAAGAATAAATTCAAATTTTTATTACATTTTAATCTATTACTTTATCCTGGTCAGGGTCGCTGCAGGTCCGGTTCCAAAGGAAAACACTGGGTGCAAGGCAAGAACACCCTGGAGAAGGCGGCTATTGAATACAAGTGAGAGCTATACATATTTTTACACTTTTCAATCTATCCAAAAATGAAAACAATGAAAAAAACTAAACCTTAATTAAATTAAATTACATTTAAAATTCACACATTATTCTTTTCTCACAACAGAAATATAATATAGAACTTTTTACACCACCAAATAATCTAAATAACCCTTTGTACATTTTTGACCCACCAGATTTTGATATATTTTTAGAAAACCTTTTAGGAGGTAGTATGTGTCATAGTCATTAAGTCACAGAAAAAATATATCTCAGGGCTGCCATGGCTCACATGTCTGTTACTAGTGTATGTAAAATTGAACTTTATTGTGCTGTCTCGGCAGGGACACCACATCAGAATATCTCTTGACAGTAAAGTATATGAATACGAGTTTTAATGCAATAAAAAAAGGCCATAACTCTTAACATGGACTGTGATACAGAACTTTCAGTAGGTTGTTTATAGCCTCTGAATGATGACAATGGTCCTTCTGATAGACTCACATTTTCAAAATTGTCCATTATTATTTTAATAGAATCCAATCCGGACCATTTTCTCTTAGCGTAAAGTAACAGTGTTTCTCACCTTGGCAAAAGGTTATTGAGTACGGAGTGCTCTCTCAGTAGTGACATTATTCTCCTCACTGTAGAGTATATGAATGAGCTCATAATGTTTTATAATGCAAAGAAAAGGCCAACATAACTCTTGAAAGCAGTCTGTGTAGCAGTAGTTCATCAAGGACTGTACGAGTATGACATATTTATGCGAATGTATTTCCCTAGGTCACACCAGGCAATGGTGTACTGTCGCTTTAACTAAGCCCCTGCAAAACGTTCTGCCTTGGTGTATTCTGCAAAGCAGCAGATCCGTCCTGCAATTCCTTACTGGCATTAGGGTGTCCTGCAGGTAAAGAAAGACTCTTTGGAGAATTTTACCTCTGTATTTTCTTGGTAGAGAAGTACCAGTCTAAATGTAGTGAATATGAAATGTTTAATGTAAAATTTGTGCTATTCTTTGGAAGTGAGAAATGCTTTATTTCTATATGCTGTAGCAGTTATAGAAAGGTCATGGAAATGATAGTTGCCCTTTTGAGTACCATCATACATCGTATTCACTTTAAAAAAAAAGAGAAAGAATGCAGCATTGAAGGAAAGTTAGAACACTGTACAAATTTTAATTCTGTAAGCCTTTGTAGATGCTGCTACTGCATGCTCACTTTTAGATGTACACATGAACAAACACAGTTGGAACTGTCCTTATAGTTAAGATAGAACAAACTACATTTGGACATCGGCAAGGTTAATCAGAATACATTAAAGGTATTAATGACTGAGCATGTAATACACTGTCTTAAATGTATTGCTTTAAAAAACTCTAAAGGTCACACTGTGTCACTGTGCAACTGTCAACAAACTTGAACCCAATAGTGCCCCCAGAATATGAAGTTGAATCCATTCATTCACAAAATGATACATTTATTCATTTACTGTCTGTTTCACCAGGCTTGTGACTTGCCCTCGGGACAGGACAGGTTGCCAGTCCATCACAGGGTAGACACACACACACACATTAACATCTAGGGGAATTTTAAAAGTTCCAGTTCACCTGACTGCATGTCTTTGGACTGTGGGAGGAAACCGGCGCTCCCTAAGGAAACCCACACTGACACAAGAAGAACATGCAAAATTCACACAGAAAGGACTCAGACCGCTCCACCTGGAAGTCAAACCCAGGATCTGTGTTGCTGTGAGGCGACAGTGCGATCCACCAAGACATCGTGCCACCCTGACTGAATTGTAATAAAAATGGAGTTGACAGCATTATAATGCATTACATTACATTACAATAATGGGGGGGGGGCAATTGTTGCGATATTGGCCAAGGTGATCCGTTCAATGGGTAAATTAAACCTTAAATAATTAACATCTTAAGTCATCTGTCAGTTTGCCCTCACAAATAACTTTGAACATGGAGAGAGACCAGATTTACCATTAATCATAAAATTAAGTAAAGCCTTAAAACTAACAATTTAATTCAGTCTTCATCAGATAGCATTTTATTTTAGGTGCAGCAGATCCAGAATAAAGATTGGGGCATCGGGGCTGATGTGCACTGAATAAAAAAGTACAATTAAACAATCGGGGAGATACAATAAGTGCAATCACAATTCACAATTTTAAAATGACATTACTTACTTGCAATTTACTTGTAACTTATATGATTTCCCCCCCTTTGTAGATACTTGCTTGATGTTTAAATTTGGTCTGGGTGGCCCTAATTCTTTAGTTGCTAATTTATCCTGATTACTACGATGACTGAATGGCATTTCCCTTAATGACACGATAGAGTTGCTCCGAACTGAGGTAATGGTAGTCATGGTGACGAGATCGCTAGCTGCTCCAATTATCGCTACACCAGTTTATGTGTGACGCAAGCACGTAAGTGCGAGCCCTCCCGGAACCCATTCAGAATGTATTGCAGTGCCTACAGTTCGAAAAAAAAGTGCCTTAACATGAGTCTATGAGAGCAATCCGGGGCGATTTTCAATCAGACTGAAATCACCCAAAAGGGGCGGTACTGTACGGAACACAACTCAACGCTGATTGGACTACGATATTCAGAGGCAAGACAGACTGTCCCGAACAGTCACAGCTAGTTTAACACTGGTTGAATGTGATAGAAAAATTTCTTCCCTTTTGCCCTTTGGTGGTGCGTTGCCCGATTCGCCCTAAGGAACGAGCCGCCCATGCTCAATTAAATCCAATCTAAAAGCAAGCCCAATGGACAAGCAATATGAAATTGTGTTGTTATGCTAATTTCTTTTCTCAGCTGAAAAAATTATTTGTATTATTTAATGTTACTTAAAATAATAGTGTTGAGAGTTAATTATTTTACCGACACACAACACTGCTTCTTTCCGTGGCTCGATGGCTTGATGGGATGCACTGTCACCTCAAAGCAAGAAGATCCTGTGTTTAATTCCCAGGTGAAGTTTGCATGTACTCATCGTGTCTGTGTGGATTTCCTCCCGGTGCTTCGGTTTCCTCTCACAGTCCAAAGACATGCAGTCAGGTATGTGTGTGTGTTTGCCCTGTGATGGACTGGTGACCTGCCTGGGGTGTTTCCTGCCTTTCAACCAGTGTAATATGTGTGTTATGTGTTTTGGATAACTTTGTTCCTTTATTTATTATTTATTTTATTAGTTTATACTGTATAATTCAGCCTAATATACTGTACAGTAAGGAAAAGATTCCTTTTCTCAACACTATAATACAATCACAGTCATAACCTAAGAACAGAAGATGCATGTAAAAAAGAACAACAAAAACAAGGCAAAATTGACAAAATCCAACTCACTGACAGTAAAAACCACAATTGGACAAGAAAAGGCATGAGTAGGAACATTACCTAAGCTTGTAGCAATGTAAAGCTTGCTTGACTGTATGCAGTGTCGTCTCATTGTACTTGTACAATGACAATAAAGGTATTCATATTTGTATATGTGTTCCAACAGCTTCTAATGAATGGAAGACCTGGTTTTTGGTTGTTCTTGGATTATATCTGATGATCCACTTGAATTTGCTTTTTAACAAAAGACAGTTTGGTTTTCTTTCCATCTTTGGCAAGAGACCACACAAGGACAAGCATTGTGTGACAAATTCCATATAGATTTACTTAAAAGACAATAAAATGTTGTTCCTGTTCTATTACGCAATCAAGCGTTTCATTAACATGTGACATATCACTGCTTCTATCAGCTGTGTTTTATTACAGTCGCATGCAATACCTTTGGCATATAATACCAACCACTCTCTTTTTCAATGAACTACTTAATATTCAAATTGAAGTGTTAAATGATCTATGAAGACTTGTTTCATTGAGCACATTTTAAGCAGACACCACAAAATGTGTGAAAACACGAGTGTTTAGGAAGAGTATTTCAAGTTCCAAATCACTCTCAGGTCTTACTATAATTAGTGAGGTATTTTGAGTTTGCCCATCAGACACAGACCAGCAGAATTAAGGTCATGGGCTCATGGGGTCAGATCCACTTTCCCTGCATTAACCCATACCATAATTGAAGTTTTGGATTTATCATACAGCATGTGCTGGCAGCCAGACTTCATCCATCCATACAAATACACTTTTTGGCATATAATATGTGGATACATGAACATCACATCCTCATTTTATATCCTACCAAAATCACATGTAATCATGGAGTTGGTCCCTATTGGCTGCTGCCGGAGCCTGCAGTACATTTTGGAATATGCCTGCTAGGAATCAGTTCCATTCAGTCACTTAAGCTTTAATAAGATTTAAAGAGATTGGGCACTAATGTTAGGTCATGAAGTATGGCTTATGATCTGCATAGTTCAGCACTAAATCATAATGGTGCTGAGGTCAGATCTCAGTTGGCAGAATGTTGGATGCACTGATCTCTGCAGCACAACGATTCCTTATATTTTTGTCAAACCTTCCGGTCAAGGCTCTCTATGTATTGATGTTTGCGATTGCTCCGCAGTAGAATCCCAATCCATGAAGCATATACAGGCTGTGTGTGTTCCGCTTCTGTCTTGACCTAGAGAGCAATATGCCCTGCTTCCAAAAATGAGGACAGCTCGGAGGCACTGCGGCCATGAATTCATTTTACTAACTGGATATCTGGCTAACTAGCTATTACAGAACAAGTGTCAGTTCTTTAATGCTCTCAGCTGGTTGTGAGAGGGAATGGACATCATGCTGTAAGCAGTATTTGTTGGTGGACAGCTGGCCCTGGCAGACCCAAGTGGGTACAGACTAAGCAAATATTAAGGTTCAGTTAAACCGTCAATTTGTGAAGTGAATAAAAGCAATGTGGGTTTTATGTTTACTGGCTTGGTCAATAAGACGGATGAATAAATAGTGTCTAATGTGCACGGGCAGTGAACGCTGACTTTAGTGCATCTCATTATTAATTTATTGACCCTGTGAAGAATGAGCAAGAAATAATGCAGCATTTACAGCAATAGGCTAATATTAGGCTGGATCTGTACCATTCAGTAGTCATATCACATGTATAACATTTTCGCTGATAATTAATTGTAAAACAAATATTTGCAATTAACAATTGATTTTTCCTTCAGGCCACTCAATACTTTGTTTGCATCAGCACCACCATACAAATGTTATTTCATTAGAAAAGAAATGTCATCAGAGTCTTTAAGTTGTAAATCAACACAAAAGGCAGAGATCAACTGCATCGGGGATTAACCTTGAATGTTCTGGGCTTACTTCTACATTGTGCTTATTAAAGCAGGCCTATTTGCTGTTATTGACTGTTTTTAAAAGAGATATTGAGATAGGACCAGTTAAAAATGCCTTTGTGACAACCCACCAATTGAGAAACGCCTTTCAGTATTTACATTTTTAATTATAGGCCGCTTTTGTGCTTCAGTGGTAAATTACGCTGACCCACTGCTGCCGGGGTCCAGGGTGTAAATCCGTAGCAGTGCTGTCGACAGGTCAGACGTCTACATACAGACATACATACAGATTGGCTTTGTCTTAGGGTGGATGGCTGAGGCCCAACAATAAATTGGTGTCCTATATGGGGTGTGTTAATGCATTGCACCCAGTGGTTCCAGAAAAACAGGACTCACCATGATCCTGACCAGGATAAAGCAGTATATAATTATATGTAATTCATTAATTTATTTCATCGTCTCATTTGATGAAAAAAGCCATTATGTGTAATATATAAAATCTTTCATATCAGACATTCTGCCCATATCTGGCTATATGCAGCATTAATGCTAAGTGGCGACTACAGCAGCGTACTCAAGTGTCAGATAAGGCTTTGGGGAAATGTGATCGGCCGTGTAAAAGGGCCTTCACTCCTGTTTTATTCATCAATGGAGATGCCATGACCAAAGTGTGTGGCTCACCAATGATGTGCATTAGAATATGTTTTCATTATTGTGAAAATCAGAACATAGCAATGGTGCAGAACTGAAAGATCTGACAATGATAAACATCTTCTACATGATAGAAGGTGAACATAAAAAACACAAATTGGACCCAAACTAGACATTGGTCTTTATTGCTGAAACACTGAGTCGAATAGCCATGGGATCAAACTAATGTGTGAGTATAGAATAGAGGAATAGAGGATAGAGGAAATATTGTGATGAATACT